>NC_081349.1:53008701-53111201 GCF_029784015.1 Lycium ferocissimum | reverse complement strand
AAGGGAACCTACCCCCCCCCTTTGGGGCTTGATTCTTGGCCTATATTGGCATGTATAATATTCTTATTTTCTTCGTGGAATAGTTGTTAATTATGATCAATTGAAAGGCATATTTGAAGTTGTACCTTGACAAGGGCCTTATAATGGGATGCTGATAATTCTTATTGAGATACACAAACCGAATAAACTGCTCTTATATTGGTTTAGCATGATTTTCGAGTGATTTCTTTATGTATTATTGTACTTCTTATTTTCATATTACTTGTCCCAGAGGCACTCACCGAGTCTGAAGTACTTGTGCATACCATCGTTATTTTGATGGTATGTTAGGCAGCCAAGAGCAGGTCTTTGATACTGCGCGTTGGTGAAGGACTTATTATTGCTTAATTTGGGCGAGACCACACATTCATTCAAGGACACCCTATTTATTTATTTATTCATTATATTAGTTTTAAGTTCGTCGATGAGTCCACTATTATTCCTTATCTTAAGCTCCCAAGTATACATTTGTGGGTAGTTGTTGAGTTATCGATTAACTGCGGGCACGTTATTACGTTTGGACTAAGTATTTGATTAATAAAGACTCTGATTTGGTCTTATATTATGATCCGTTTTCATTTATTTGATTAAAGCATTGGAGGCTAATGTTGAACTCCAAGTGGTTCAAGTGTTATTATTGCATCATTTAGGTTCTTCCGATGTTGTTCATGACGACGGATGCCGGTCACATCTAGGGTGGGTTTTGGGGCATGACAATGTGATAGAAGTGGTATGAGATAGGAGAACTATATATATACCTCTTGAGACGTTCATCATATTTACTTACCCTTTTTCTAATAGAAACCTTCCATACATACGCACACATATATAGTAGTACCATACCCGACCATAGAGGTTCGGTGTCACACATACCCAAACATATAAGTTTCGGGTTGTTCATACCCAATGCCGGCAGAGTCTTGTACTTGATGAACATCATACAGCCCTACACAACTCGGTGTTACATCATGGCCATACATATATACATACATATACACATAGGAGTATACGTCAATATCATCATCATCAATATATCTTCCTTTAGGCCATTTGACTATCGTAAGATGAGATCAACGATATCATGAGATCATCAAGACTGGCGAGCTTTTAGCACTTCTAGAAATAAGTATGCCATGGAAGACATGGTGAATTTCATGAATAAGTGTACAACAATGAAATCATGCCTTAAGAAGGAAGGAGTTGTACCTTACATACCTTCACGTCTTCTTAACTACTAACGTTCACCTTCAAACTTCGAGAAAATCTACATTTAAAAGGATTCATACCAAGGTTAAGTCTTAAAAGCACTCTTAAGTTCAAACTATAATAATTCATAAGCTAGCGAAAATTGGGCAGCATTTCTCCTATTTCATCGACCTCCACCCTATTATAAAACAACTTCCAAACAACCATACCAACATCCACAATATCATAATCAACTAGTCATATTCCATTAAGTCTCAAAACAAAATTCATTCTCATAATCAATTCATATCAACAACTTCACATCAACTCTTTGTACAATTGTATGTAACACTTCCTTGTCATCATTATTATCCTTCACAACAAGATTACACTCATAACATTCTAACAATGGCAACTCAAGTTAATTTATTACCCAAAATGTCATTAAACCTACATTTAACCTTCATCTTCCACTTTCTCCCCTTACTCAAGTTATTCAACAACCAAGCATGCTTAATAACATGGAATAGACATGAAAACTAACCTTTTATCTCATAGGAATGAGCTTTGGATCAAGTTACCAACTTGAGTGAAACCCTAGCTTCAACACTCAAGGAATTCTTGAATCCTACAAACCCTAGTGAGTCTCCCAACAATTGAATATCTTGATTCTTGCTATTAGATCTTTAATTCCTCTTAGGTTTGAGTGGAATATGCTTGGAGGATGGTTCTAGAACTTTCAATACTTGGGAAGATGTGTGAAATGAAATAAATTAACAAGGGTCGTCCAAGACATATAAAAAGAAAAAACTCATCCGACCCGATTATACGGCCATTTACACGGTCCGTATAAATTGATCGTATAATCCCACCATGGATCCACCCCATTCTGGAAGTATTCTACAAACTATTATACGGGTCATATAAATTATACAGTCTATATAAATGGCCGTACAACCCAATTTTTTTGAAACTTATCCTCGTCGATTCGTTCAACCTCCAATCCTTATGGAACCTTATTGGCACTTGTATAACACCTCGTTAACCATCTAAGGTCCCTATAGCTCCCCCTCAAGACATTACTAAACACATTATAGCTCATTTGTCGTGAAACCTTCCCGAATATGCCTTACATTTCCACTTCCTTCGACGAACTTAGTTTCATCGATTCATATGACTCCAAAATCTTATGGTACGCACTTTAAGTTATCAAATTCTCTCTTTAATCTCATAAGGACTTCATGTTCACCATAAGCTCGCGTTAGTCTACCCATAACACATCAAGCCAAAATCTCTGAGAAGTAACATTAAGTCCCTGGAAATAGAGGACCATTTGAAGCATTTGCAGGAAACCTTTGTTACTACACAAATACAACATGAAGCTGAACCCGAAAAAAGGCGCCTTCGGAGTAGGTTCGGGTAAGTTCCTGGGTTTCATGGTGTAAAATTGAGGGATCGATATTAACCCGGATAAGATCAAGGCCATTGAGGATATTCGGGTAGTCGAGAATGTAAAAGGCATGCAAAGGTTGACCGGAAGGATTGCGGCCTTCAGTATATTGATTTCTCGATCTTCAAATAAAAGCTACCGATTTTTATCATTGCTTAAAAAGAAAAATGACTTTGTGTGGACACTGGAGTGTCAGCTGGCCCTAGAAGAACTGAAAAGCTATTTATCGCGCCCACCTCTGTTGCATACCCCAAAGGCAGACGAGCAGCTGTACTTGTACTTAGTAGCGTTCGAAGTCACTGTAAGCGGAGTGTTGGTCCAAAAGGAAGAAGGTATGCAATTTCCATTTATTATGTTAGTAGAACTTTGGGGGATGCGGTGAAACGCTGCCCCCACCTAGAGAAATTGGCCCTAGATTTATTGAGTACATCTAGAAAGTTAAAGCCTTATTTTTAATGTCACCCTATATGCATAATAACGACATATCCATTAAAAAATGTTATGCACAAACCGGAGTTATCCGGTAGGTTGGCAAAATAGGCAGTTGAAGTCAGCGGATATGACATCGAATATAAACCCCGAACGGCTATAAAGTCTCAGATTTTGGCAGACTGCGTAGGGAATTTTACCCCCGCAATGGTACCTGAGGTAGAGAAAGAACTTCTTTTAACCTCGGGTAAGACCTCGGGAATCTAGACCCTTTACACGGACGAATCTTCCAACGTGAAAGGAACTGGGCTTGGGATTGTACTTAAAGCCCCAGCGGGGAATATCATCCGGCAATCCATAAGAACTTTAAAATTGACTGACAATGAAGCCGAGTATGAGGCTATGATTGCAGGTTTGGAACTGGTTAGGAGCTTAGGGGCAGAGATCATTGAAGCAAAATGTGACTCACTCTCGGTCGTGAACCAAGTAAATGGGGTTTTCAATGTGAAAGATGATAGGATGAAAAAATACTTGGAGAAGATACAAGTGCTTTAACACCGATTCAAATAATGGACTATGCAGCATGTACCGAGGGAACAAAACATCGAGGTAGATGCATTTTGGCTAACCAAGGCTCTTCGGTAGGAACGGAAGAATTCAACTCGGGTACTGTAGTCCAATTAATGAACTCTGTCGTTGAAAGCATCCACGCCGTAGTCAACATGGAAAGTTTAACTTGGGACTGGCGGAATAAATACATAGACTACCTGGCGGAGGGAAAATTACCAGCAGATCCTAAGGAGTCACGAGCTCTTAGGACCAAAGCGGCAAGATATAAGCTTAATTGAAGGAAAATTATACCGACGTTCATTTTATGGTCCTTTAGCCAGGTGTCTGGGGCCCGGAGAGACGGACTACGCAATGCGCGAGGTCCATGAAGGAACTTGTGGTAATCACTCCAGAGCTGAGTTATTAGTTCAAAAGTTGATTCTAGCCGGTTACTACTGGGATCATGTGGAAGAAGACACGAAGAATTTCGTTCAGAAATGCGATCGATGTCAAAGTCACACCCCTATGATCTATTAGCTGAGAAAATTACTTCATCTGGTATTGTCCCCATGGCCGTTCATGAAATAGGGAATGGAAATTGTCGACCCTTTGCCTTGGCCACTAGGTAAGGCTCTTTTCATTTTGTTTATGACTGACTATATTTCGAAATAGGTTGAAGCACAGGCCTTCGAAAAGGTACGAGAAAAGGAGGTTATCAACTTCATATGGGATCACATCATATGCCGGTTCGGCATCCCGACTGAGATCACATGTGACAATGGCCGACAATTCATAGGTAACAAAGTCAATAATTTCCTTGAAGGCTTGAAGATCAAGAAGATAATGTTCACTCCATATCATCTAAGTGCGAATGGACAGGTAGAATCAACGAACAAGACTATTATTCAGAACTTGAGGAAACGGTTGGATGAATCCAAAGGCAAGTGGAAAGAAATCTTGCCAGAAGTACTCTGGGCTTATAGGACAACCTCGAATTCCAGCACCGGTGAGACGCCATTTTCCTTGGTATATGGAGTGGAGGCTCTGATCCCAATTAAAGTCGGAGAGCCGAGCCTAAGATTCCAATACGCCACAGAGGAGTCAAATGAGGAGGCTATGGCAGTAAAACTCAACTTAATAGAGGAACTACGCGAAACCAGGTTAGTCCGTCTGGCATTACAAAAACAATGAATGGGCATGTATGCCCAAAGAACCAACCTTCAGCACTTCCAGATCAGGGACTTGGTCCTCTAAAAAGTCACATTACACATAAAGAACCCTAATGAGGGGAAGCTTGGTCCGAACTGGAAAAGGACGTATAAAGTAATCGGTGTAACCGACAAAGGTTCGTACCAAATCGAGTCGGAAGATGGCCAACAGCTGCCAAACAATTGGAATGTAGCACATCTGAAGAGATACTATTGCTAAGGTACGACCCGTACCCTCTTCGTGAATTTTTTAACTAACCTGTTTGATCCCTGCAGGAGCAAGCCAGAATGAAGTCAGGAAGATTAGAGTTAGGCATGAAATCACGTGTTGCACTCTTTTTCCCTTAGCTCAATTTTGTCCCGAAATGGGCTTTCCGGCAAGGTTTTTAACGAGGAAACAACGTAAAGTGTGTTACTTTAGTGGAAAAGACTAGCCAACTACTGGGACCGGGGACTGCTCGGTATCAACTATAGTATTTCTCTTCTCATACTTCAAACACAAACACTAGGGGACTATCATATCATATAAGCCCAACGAGGCCAAACCGATTGTATCATGTAAGCCCAAAGAGGCCAAATCAATTATTGTTTCTTTGAAAATTCCTACATTAGGATTTGTTGTAAGTGCCAAACGACCGAATGAGTCGTAACCGGGTAGTCAATTTTGTTACGACAAAATCGGATGCCCCTCGACAGTTGTACCACACAAGATGTGAAATGAGAAGAACACTTCGGTTTAAGCTTTGCACATGTTACTATTTCACAAGCTGTGCTATTATGGCATCCACCCACTTCTCAAAATCAGATATTGTATCTGGTAGCCACTCTTTGGCTAAAAGAAGAAACGGGTCAAAGAGAAAAAGTTAGGAAAATAAAGAGCTTATAAGAAATAGAGGAAACAAGAGACGCCGAGGGCATTTACGAGCTTTATTCTACCGATCGGGGAAAGGGAGATAGTTTTGAGGAATGATTTCATCGGTCTTGACCCGAACGAAGCGTTCAATCCAACCTCGATCTTTGTATTCATCCACACTGGAAAGGATCGGGTACTTTTCACATTTTGCAAGCTTCATGATCCCGCCACAAAAAAATTTGGGGGGAGTAAAGATAGATCAGGTGTGCAGAGTAAACGGGGCCCTAACGTTGTTTGCTAAAATGCAGATGCATGTGACGATCCACCAAACGTTTGGCACAATTTTTGCAAGGCACAATTTATATGTATTGCATATATCCAGAATCACCTCATCAATCGAAGGTTCTAGATTGAAAGTGAAAGGATAAGTATAGACAGACAAGAACCCTTCTACATAAGTGGTAATGTCGTTATCGGGGCTCGGTATTATGATCTCTGAAGGTCGGTCCCTCTAACTGCAATTCGATCAAACTCTGGGAATAATAGTCTCATCAATCGCGGAGGGGTAACTCCTGACATCATAGCCCCGATCATCTTTGTTACCCCTATGGGCTTTTTAATTGTAAATTCAGAGTCGAAGTGGTATATCGAGGGGATGACATCTTTGTCCTGAGGTTCGAATGAAACTTTAACCTCGGCCTCAGTCGACCGGGGAGATCCCACTAGAGAGTCCTATGAGAGGAAGACCCTGGGCTCATAACCATTTTTGATAAAGATGCGGTGAAGGAAGAAAAGATGAAAGAAAGTTTTATAAAGGTTTGAAGATCTGGGGAAATCTGAAGAACAAGATGAAGTTTTCGACGGGTGGGATGAAGATTCTGACGAAGTAGGATGAAGATTCCGATGAATAGTTTGATGAATCCGATGAGAGACTTGAAGATTTCGACGAAGGTTTTTGCTTCTCGGGTGAAGAAAGCAAGAGTTAAAATCGAAGAGAAACTTTTGAAGGCTATAAATAGTAAAAATGAGGAAGGATGAACTATTTATAAGCGAGGGTCATTATGAAAGAAGTGCATTGATCAGGTAACCGAAGGGACAGCCAATAGGAAAGCCACATGTGGCCGAAGTCAGACGGACGTGATAGTTGATAAGACATTTAATTTTCCTTCTTATCTCAAAACTTACAAGATAAGATATCCGTAAGCTCAATGTAACAGAGACTCAAACGAAGAGAAGAATCTGTGCGTAAAGAAAAGACCAACTGTGTTTGGGTGGAAATTAAAAACCAATGAAAACATTCATAATCCGAATAGGTTTGACTTAATCCAAGCAAGTTTCTACTACATTTGTGACGGGTACCCGACTATCTCGATTACATTAACCTCACAAAACAAAATGGCCTAACATATAGTCCTAAACTAGAAACGGAAAGAAAATCCAGTCCGGTATGGTGAATCGAAGGTTGAGAACTTCGGTTCATACCCTCGGATGCTTCTACGTAATCATGCATCGACTAAGAGGCTTCAGAATTGTACTTCGGTACCGCCGAACCGCCACCAGAGGTGTCTTGCTTCGGTGAATCATCTTCATCTATATCAATCACCGGAGGTGGACTACCACGGGAAACCTCTCCCCGAGTCCGCAAGATATGGCGTGATCTGACCCAAGAACCTATCCCTGAAGGAATAGCCGGGGAGCTCGCAGGGACTCTCCGTCTGGATGCCTTCGCCGAAGCAGTTGTTGCCTCTTTTCCTTCAAAGACATCTCTGGTATCCTCTTCATTAATGTCTCTCCCCTTTAAAGAAGATCTCTTCATAGGGAGACCTGAAAATCAAGGGTTCGGGCTTAGATTACAGAATTGGGAGAACGAACAAGAAATTTCACGAGTAGCTTAACAGTGCAACTACCCACTTAAAGATAGTGACTACAAGTTCGAGTTCGGCTGGATTCGGGGTAGGATTCCACACTTTGAGGAAACCTATGGACAGAGAACGGTGGAGTTGGTCCATGCGAATCATAACAAATCGATGCAGCCATCCCCTATCAAAATCATCTTCAGGGTCTATAAGATCTCGAGCCCCATAAGGGTACAAATGAATTATGCAACCTCGGATCACTCGGGGAACGTAAATATGGATCAGATGGTCGAGGGTAAAAGAAACCCCAGCTATGTTGGCTAAGATATTGAGGCAGTATACAAGCCTCCAAATATGCAGAGTAATTTTGCTAATACAGACGCGGTATTGGGGGCAAAAGTCTTCTATTACTTGGGGATGGGAAGAGAAAACCCAATAGCCAAAGGGTAAGTATAAGCCAATGAATAACTAGTAATATGGTGGTTGATTTTCACCCCTCATTCAACAAGGCGGATGTCGACGTCCGCGCTGAAGTTATAATAATTCGAAACTGTAGGAATAGTGGCGGCATCAATATAGAATCTTTCCACAGATTCAAGATGGGAAGAAACATTATAGTCATTCGCATATTTGAAGCCGACAGGAAGGATGTCCGCAGCGAGGAACTCTAACTCCTCCTCGAGGCTGGTTGCTCCCATCCAGACAACGGCAGAGAACGTGGTGGTGATGAAGGGTGATCCACACTTTATGTCAGCAGAGTTATAGAAGTCATTGTTAAGAAGAAAGTTTAGAACCAAGCAGCTGCAAACAAAGGATTTTGAAAGGATTTGAAACTTAGAAGGAAGTTTAGGATCGTGCAGTTATAAACAAGGGTTTTTAAAAGGGTTTGAAACTTAGGGTTTTTGCCAAGTGCATGGTTAAAATATGTAGCATGGGCTTTATATAGTAAAAAGTGAGAAGTTAGGGTTTAAAAGTTCTGACAAGAAGTGGATTCTCGAGATAGTTTACGCGATAGTAATAATGAAGAACCGGCATCGGGTAGAGTGCAAGACTGATGGAATGTCTTTTCAAAGGCGGCTAGGTACGGACTACTCGGCATTATTCGGATCCATTTCCCAGAGTTAATACTTGCCTTCAAAAAATGGAGGGACTATCTGTATATGGTAAAAATCGAGGTCAGCGATCCCGACCTGTTGGCCAACGATCCGAACTAAGAATGAGGGGCAATGGATAATTGAACTCGTCTAAACTGGAGATGGACGTTTCGGACTTAGACATCCAGACCCAGCGACTCCCGAAGAGTACATTGCCAGTTGATAATAGGGCAAGAAATCTAGTTCGTTACGAATTTCACTCCACACGGCGCTTCATGTAGCTGTCAAGCCCGAGATTTTAGGGATCATTATCATAATTGATTTAGTTACCATGTTGAACACGGATACTTGTATTATAAATAGGGAGAGTAAATCCACACAGGGCCAACTCTTTTTACTATCTTTTACGTGATCATACTAAAATAACCTATTCTCAAAGTTCTGTAAAGCATCAAAGTGATAAATTTCTCACAGATTGGTTCAAGTAATTTAGGCCTCAATCCGGACCATTTGTTGCAATTGACACTCAGGCTATTTCTTACCTCTCTATTCGTAATCTTTATTTTTCGTTATTGTTATCCATTTGTTCTATAAACAAATCAAGCCGCATATCCTTTAAACCACATACAAATTCAATTGTTACCTTTTTAGGGGTAAACACATCAGATACTAGTGTTCTCTAAGTTGATGGGCGTATTGTCATTATTATAGGTTGAAGTGCTAATTGAGGCAAGTTCGTTATTGAGTGCGTATTGACGGCAAGAGGTATGTTAACGCTAACTCTTCTTTCTCTTGGCATGTCCTAAATGTTATGAGATGTAGACGAACATTATTTCAAAGGACTCTACTCTTAGTAGTCAAGGATATTCATATTATTCATTTCCTTCCGATGTTTTTCAAGCATGATATAAGTCATATTCCAAGTCTTGTTGATATGCATAATATTGATATCGGTTCCTCATGATGAAATCGGAGGCGTAACGACTTTATGTCACTCCGAAGGAAGTTCTAAAGAATTGAAAGAGGTTCCCTAATCCTTATGTACTATCGAAAGAGTAAGATATGAGGTGATGTACATATATAGAGTATGTATACAGGCTTGATTAGAGTACTCTAGTTACCACCGAGCTATAGCCGGTTGGGCAGCGATGTACCTTTAGTTACCACCGGATAAGCTGGATAGGCAGACATGTATGTACCACCGAGATAAGCCGACTGGGTAAATGCGTATTTACCATCGAGCTACAGCCAGATGGGCAGACACTTGTTTACCCCGACCTATGGCCGAAGGGGTAATTATGCATTTACCACCGTGCTACGATCGGTTGGGCATTTACCACTGATCAGTTGGGTAGTTAACGTCACGATAATAATGTAGTACTCAGAAACATGGCATTGTATACATACATATATGAGATTGCAGTTATTATGCATGTTATGGCCCTCAGTGATAAGTCAGATATTACAAGTTGACTGTTAACCCTCTCAGTACTAATGTTTTATTGTTGTGTTTCATTTCCACCTTACATACTCGGTACATTATTTCGTACTAACGTCCTTTTGCCTGGGGACGCTGTGTTCATGCTGCAGGTTTAGACAAGTTGTTGGGAGGATCGCACCAGTAGGATTTGTCGAGTACCAGCCAGCGTGGTAAGCTCCATGTCTTTCGGAGTTACCAGGGTCAGAGTTTTGTGTATATACAGTATGGGTAGGCGGGGGCCCTGTCCTGACCATGTTACAGTTACACTCCTGTAGAGGCTTGTAGACTTGTTTTGTCAGTACAATATGTCAGTATAGAGGCCTTGTCGGCCCTTGTATCTATTTGGGGTTTTGCTTAGTCGACCATGTAGTTATTCATGTATACGTTGGGATGATCCCATCTTTTTGAGTTAAACTGAAGTATAGATATTACGGTTTAAGGCCTCGTCGGCCCCATATACGATATTATGTTTACAGGTTGGCCTCATTGGCCTAATTTGTCTTTTGAGACATAGATGATACGAGTTACGATTTAGTAAGGTACCGGGTGCTAACCATGCCTCACCTAGGTTAGGGTGTGATAGTTGTGTGCAAAACCTTATGGATAGATATGTAGGACAGTGAACATGATCCATGGTGTAGCTAGCTACCTTGAGAAAGTTGTTATTCTAGTTAAGAATCATTTTATATTATCATTAGTGGGCTCATTGTAGGAGTAGAATCTCCCGAGGAGAGTGATAAGAAGAATGTGGGACCTAGTGATACCCATACGAGTCATGGTAAGTTTAAACGTTATGGACACAATTGCTGCTAATTATTCTGATTAGATATTCTATAGTGGTGCGCATCGTCAGGATTTATTTGTCGAATCTTTCCCTAGATCGAAAGTTATGCGGTGTTCCTCATTTGATTGCTTAGGTGATATGTCAAGTGATCATAAGATACATATTGTGATAGTTTATTTTGACGTCGATGACCGTGTGAGACGCGATTGAGATATCATTACTTGCTTAGCCCTGTGAGGCATATAATATGTTTTCTGGTTCTTTGGCAGGTTTGGGATAGTCCTATTTATAGAGGAGACACTATTGAAATCTTCAGGAAGTTTTTATGATCTAGTCCTTCTCAGATGCACATCTATATTGAGGACAGATGTTCCTAATGGGTGTGGAGGAAGGATGTTACATCCCGTATTTTCATACGCTAAGTTGCATCGAAAGTTAGTTGACGTAAGCTCAGAGAACAAGGTTATCTTTAAAGTTACAAGTGTTTATACCGTGTTTAAAAAGTGTTTAGTAAGTCTCGTAAAGATTAGAAGTTAGATGAATCGAAGAGATTAAGTTTTGTCGAAGTCCTATGTTTGGTCATGAGTTACAGTAGGATCTGGCCCAACTTTCTAAAGGTATATCTCCATGTGTGCAAGGAGTTATAGGGTGAATACTTATCCAAATCCAAGTTCATCGAGTCTAGTTTTCGACGCAACAAACCGTTTATCAATCGAAGCTCAGTACAAAAAGTTATGTACGTTTTGAGAAAACATTGCAGAGTAGACCCCGGTTACAGCCACATCTACGGACCATGAATAGGAACTACGGCCAGTAGGTGTTAGCATGAAATTGAGGCGGTGGAAGGTTCCAAAACCTTATTTAAGCGGTGGGGGTTCATTTGACATCATTAGCTCGACCAAATCAGACCCTAAAACCTCTCAAACACTCATCCAAGAGTGAAACCGAAGGTAATCATCAAGTGTCAGAAATCCCGTGGTACTAGCTAGTTGCCCCTCTTCTTGATGTGGTGAATTTGAGGATTCCTTCAAGTTGAAGTAAGCTCAAGTTAAGGGCTGTTCTTGAGGCTTAAGGTAAGTTGCATCCTCTTCTATTTGTACTTGAGCTCATCTATATCATGACTAGATTGTTAGGTTGAGAACTTACAAAACAAAGGTCAGAAATCGTATTTGAGATGTTGGGATATATTGGACTGCTTTGAGATTGTTCTTGCGGTATTACATGGCTGGATATTGACTGGAAAACTTGGGTATGTTGTTGTTTTCATGTGTGTTATGGAGGATGGAAGAGATGTAGAGAAGTATTGAATCTATTACGGTACGAGTTTGTCGCTTGATATGTCGTATATCAGTTTTCCTTTAGCTTGACAATAGTCTCCTTAACATTTGTTGTAGAGTAAAAGTGTTATGCGGATAGTATTCACTGGGATTGCTGGAGGAAGCCAACGAAAGGTATGTTAAGGCTATTCCCTTCTTTCATTTGATCATAAATCATTTGAATATATTGTCGTCGAAAAATCTAAGAAAGCAATTGTCTCAAGTACTCTATTCTCGTATTGATGTACGTTCCATCCCATGTTGAGTTGTGTATAGGAGAAAAGAGACACCCTCGGTTCATGTGCTACCTTAGATACCATTGATGCCTATTTGGTTGTTGTATGAACTTGTACCGTAGTTCGGATAGACGAACCTCTTTATCAAAGAGACTCTCCCATTGTACTTGTGTTATTCTGGTTGTGAGACTAAATAATGGACAGTAACGAGTTATTTGTGACCTCTCTTATATGCCATGGTCTCTAGAGCGTCAAGTCTCTTATTTGATTATCTAACGCTTCTTATAGTCGTCTAAGTTAGTTGTACTCCAATATGTGATGAAGTGTAAGTAGTAGCTTGTTGTCTTTCTTTATGAGTTAAGAGTTCCCGAGGCCAAGTGTTAGTAGGAGTCTTACTTGCGTACTTGACAATTGTCTAGTTGTTTACCGATCTCATTCATGATTAGTAGACTCTTAGTTAATTGTGCAACACTTGATTTAAATTCTGACTTGATTTAAATTCTAAAAGTAATAGAATCACTATTTCTGTCAATTATACGTTTGTGGTAGATGCAAATGACTGATTCACGGTGAGATTAGTTGGATAAATTATCGGCTATTTGATTATATAGACAGGATAAGATTAGTCGTCACTTGTAGTAAAGGATCTAGTTGAGTGAATATAAGAGTATGATTTGTTGGCCATATGTGCCTTATTTGATTAGCCATCGCAGCCTACTTACCACCACTGGCTCTATTTGCTGTCTACAGAAACCTACTTCTAAACCACCGAGGTCTATTTGTTGGCTACAGAAGCCTACTTGCTGGCCACAATGGCTTATTTGCTGGCCTATCGAGGCTTATTTATCACCCCAGAAGGGCTTAGTTATGAGAAATGGATTAACTACATTTGTGTATATCTTGCGAACCCATTGTGACAGAACATGCTAAAGAGGTAATAGTAGTTTCATAAGATACAGCTTGCAAACAAGGGCCAGGTTCCTATATAGTTGTCCTTACTTTTCCATTTGCTATTATTAGAAGTTTTACGCACTTATATTTGTTGTATTATCTGCCTTACATACTTGGTACATTTTTTCGTGTTGACGTCCCTTTGCCGGGTGCGTTGTGTTTCATGCCACAGGTTCTTGATCTCAGGTTAGCGGGCCTTCTCAATAGGGAGATTCAGTTTATCAGCAATGGTTTGGTGAGCTCCACTTCGTTCTAGAGTAGCCGAATCTAGTTGTATGTGTGACATAGTTGTATAGTTTTTGTAGGTAGGCCGGGGCCTTGTCCCGACCATCATACAGCTGCCAGATCGTAGAGGCTCGTAGACATACTGTACTTGTTTTGTCAGTTGTTCTTAGTTGTACAGTTGAGGCCTCAGGGCCCACACATATATATATATATATATATATATATATATATATATATATATATATATATATATATATATATTCCCGATTTTTCAAGTATTTGTGTTATAGGTTTGTTCGCTCGAGGTCAAGTAAGGCACCGGGTGCCGGACACGCCTCTCCAGGTTTGGGGCGTGACACAATGTCCAAATAATGTCTATTATGGTAAATAAATTGAAGTCTCTTGAATAGCTTATATATGACAGCACCATTTATCCTGGATCGTAATTTTATGATCGGAACACAAATTATAGCAAACCTGAAGTTTACTGGCAACAAGGTTATCATATTTAGACTACAAATAATTGGAAGATTGAATATCTTCAAGTTACTACGGGTAAGAAATACGTATGTGAAACGTTACCCGAGCATGATGAGATTACATATCAAAATAAATCAGAAGTTTATTAATATGAGATCTCATGCAATAGTAAATCAGAAGTTTACTAAAATAAATAGCACTATCATAGTAAACTTGAAGTTTACTAGTACATTCAATTTTATAAGTTGACATGACCATTTTGGCCGTCCTGATTTAAATTTGATGTGCTTATTAAGTATTCAAAAAATATTGAAAAACTAGGAGATTCTTCAAAATTTCTTTTATGTTGCTTGTTCTCATGATAAGTTGATTACAGCAGCTAATGTTGGGATTGAATTCTCTAAATTTTAAAAAATATGAAAGGTGAATATGGGCCCATTGCCATTCACCTGCAATGTGATGTCCTAAATAGATGTATCTATGAGACGCTCACATGTATGTTTACTGTCAAATGACAATTTGATATTTACGAAGTTGCTTACTCAAAATAATTGTGTTGGAAGCACAATTTTCAGAATATGTAATCAAGACAATTCATCTTGATAATGCTGGTTTATATCTAAGCTGGTTTGGCATTGAATGCCTCCGTAATATAGCTAAACCGTTGCTTATGATAATAGAGCTTCAGGTGTTGGTATGTGATATGATATATTGCATACAACGATACTTGTATGCTTCAGACCAATAAATTATGATAAATTATTCCCTTATAATTGGTTCAGGGTCAGGAACTAGATATTTCCATCTTATAGCTTCTAGTGTGCAATATATGATTAATGAATATACCACGATGCACACATATAGATTTCCCAAATAAAATGGGGATATATGTTAGTTTTTCTAACATAAGGGGGAGATAATAAGCAGCTAAGAGGTATGTTGTGAATCATCATCGTATGATTCTTAGATAATTCAAGTCAAATGCTAAAAACATTTGCTGACCCAACTATTTCATATTTCATCTGCAAAATGCTCCTAATGTCCCTGAAGGACAGAGTCTACAATATGCATGGAGCATGGTAGATCAATCAGTTCTAAATGTATAATCCTTGAAAAAGGAGAGGAGCAATTGATCAAAATGATCATAATAATGAAGTGACGAGAACACTTGAAGGGCCTACGATATAATACTTCATGAAACCTTATGGGAGGTTTACGTACCTGAAAATAATGAAGTGATGAGATCTCGGTAAGTTATGACGAATTGTGAACCGATACAAAATGATATCTCGTCGACGATATCTTTGATACAATATGGCGCGCAATATTATATAAGATTGTGAGGATCTGAATTCTACACAGATCCTACATATCTTGAAGCATGCTGACATAGAAATAATTACCAAGTGATATATTGCATCTTGGTAAGCGTAAAGCTTATTGGACCTGCAGTCCAGACATCAGGAGATGTCACGCCATCTAACTACTAAATGAATGTTGTCATAGTCTATATGTCTTACTTGATAAAATTCAAAAATTTCTGAATGATTCAAAATGCCTGAAGCATATACAAGTTCTTGGGGAACTTGTTCAAAATTCTTATATGGATTAAATCAGGTAAGGTGAATGTGATCACCTTAGTAAATATTCATTGACGAAGGTACAATGATGACCCTGTTTACCGTTGTCTCTGATAATCAGAACCTTTCATATTATTGTGCAAGGTGATGAATTGAACATTATTAGAGCTCTTGAAGAGTTTCCAAAAGCAGTAGCTTATCTGCTAAAAGAAGTTGAAATGAGAAAATTATATTGGTCCTGAAGTATCATATATTTATGCAACTGATGCATTGCTATAACTATGAGCATGATATAACTTCTCTCCTATATAGAAATATTGAAATATGATCAATTGCATATATCAAATGGAAGTCTTGACATGAATGTGTTTAATTATCCTAACAAATAAGTGTTTTGGCCCTTTGGATGTACATGGCATTCATATGGTGGACATAAGAGTACGATCCAGATTTGTTATCTATTTTCATAAAATATTACTGTCATATCATGTTATTTTACTGACAGCCAAATCATAGAAAGATAACAGCAGTTTATAAAGCAAGTCAAGAATGTACTTGGCATGACTGCAATAATATTATATGGTGATGATGCAAATGTATCTAAGGAATGAAGATGCAGATGATCAACCAGTTCGTCAAATAATTATTTGACAGATCGATCACAAAGGCTCTGTCAACCTCAAGATATAATAAGATGGTCTATAAGATCGAAGTACATCATCTTCAAGAATTATGTGATGCTTTAATCAGGGGCAGTAAAATACGCGTTGTACTCTTTTTTCCTTGATCAAGGTTTTGTCCCATTTGGATTTTTCTGGTAAGGTTTTTAATGAAGCAGCTAGCAATGTGTATTACTAGATATGTGTACTCTTTTTTCTTCACTAGGATTTTTTCCTATTGAATTTTTCCTAGTAAGATTTAACGAGGCACATTATCTACTAATGAACATCCAAGGGGGAGTGTTATAAATTTACCATATTATGAATGTCCATTTAAATACACGATTTTCTGGATAAACTTGCAATCAAGTAGACAGCTTGCAAGTAGCTTATGCAGGCAGATTGCAAGCAGCTCCCTTAAAAGCCTTGTAGCAGCTTCCTTAGGCTTGCAATCAAGCAAACAGCTTGCCAGTAGCTCAAGCAGGCGCTTGCAAGTAGCTCAAGTAAGCAGTTTCCTAAAAAGCCTCGCAGCTGCTTCCTGAAAAGCCTTGCAACAGCTTCTTTTCTTCTATAAATATGAAGTCAATTTAATTCATTTGTATATCAGTTGAAAGAGCAATAAAATATCTCTCTCCCTGGCTCCTTTGCCTATATCTCTTGTTGTCTTGTATTTTTATTATTACTTTATAATAATAAATAAATAATTTCTCTTTGAAATTTTTAGATACGATGATTAACGTCAGTCTGTATCAATCATACTCAGCAAAGAAATAGTCATTTTGATTCCTCTACTTTATAATTTTCTATTTTGTCTATATTATTGGGATATCATGCAATGCTTATCTGGTAATCTTTGTTTAGTGAGTTCTTATGATGTGCTTATCTGGTAATCTTTGTTTAGTGAGTTCTTATGATGTTTTTAAAATGCAGGCAGAATATAGGATGTGGTTAGTGATAATTTAATAAAATAATTAAATTTAATATCAACTCTTCTTTCTAAAAGTCTATCTAATCCAACTGCCTTAATGCTTTAAAAGTTTAACACAAACACCATATCATTGTCCTTAATTTTTATTTTTATTTTTTTATTTTTATTTTTTTGAAAATCAAATCCAAATACCACTAAGTAATTAATTCCACTCTTTAGTATAGCCCTAATAGTTAAACAGTTCTATTCAAGTAAATGCCAAGATAAGAGAACAACAAATAGACCTCAATATTAAAACCAAAAATCTCCAATAGCAATATTTCGTATTTATCATTTCAAGTATTCCACATAAGCTATTCTTGTATTTTAGTTCCCCTTCTGATATACTCTACTTTCTTACATGTCAAATATAGTTGATAAATGTCGGTCAGCACGCTTGTGATTTTCCTGATTAATAATTATAAATTTATAATCGGTCATAGAATAAAAATAAGTAATTCCATATAATCGAATTATCTTAATAAAAATTAAAAAATAGAGAAAAAAAAATTGTGTGAAGAATTGGTTTGGTTTTCTGGATATTCAATAGTATGTCCATTTCCCTTTAATAAAACACTCCTATAAAGTTATACACCAAAATGCAAAATACGCATGCTAATAATTACAACAATTAGATACAACTTATCATACTATCCATAATATGGGGCGGATTTACCTTAAGCCGAGAGGTGTCACGTGACACTGCTTCATCGGAATTTTTTGCTAAATATGTATATATAATTAAAAGGCAGAAGCTAACATGGAAGATATATAGAATATAGTGACACCACTTAACACTAAGTATTGTGCAGCTCAACTGGTTAGGCGATGAGATTATCTAGTAAGTGCATGAGTTTGAACCCCCACAGCACTATTTTTTTTAAATAAAAGTTTTGGTCACCACCTATCTTTCTGCCAAATGATACATGTGAGAGTCGAACCTATGACCTCTTGGAAGTTAACAAAACTGAAACCCATCGGTCTAAACTCACACTTATCTATTGATGCGACAATAAACATCTTCAGTAGATAGTTATCTGTTGTAGGTGCGGTTCTTTTTTATGTTTTTTTTTTTTCCTTTCACCTTCTTTCTCGCCAATAAAATTGATTAAGACAATTTACGAAATCAAATGAATAATCAGTTGTTTAGTGAATATTTGGTGCCAAATATAAAAAAAAAAGTATTTAGTATTATTTCTAATGAGGTAATTTTTTAATACATTTAAAAAAAAAAATCATCGAGAAAAGTAGTATTTTTTTAGAAAAGTTATAATAACGTACGTGAATTGTGTTTTATTAGTATTTGTTCCTTTTTAATGTGGTGTTATATTATTTCATTTATTATTAGTCACTTTAAAATGTGACACCGCTGACGAAAAATTATGCGTACGCCACTGTCCATAATTATTCAAAAAGATTACTTTATAGTAGGGCACCTTCCACTGGGAAGGTAAATAGGAGTATCCTAGAATCATTAGCAAATGTGAACTGGACTTTTTGCATCCTAAGAAAATATCAACTATGCATTTATTCCGAACTAGTTCGTCAACTTTATGAATCATTTGTGCAAGAAAAAAAAATCATCTGAATAGTAAAGTCTAGCTTCATTTCACGAGTTCGGGATTTAAAAGATCAGTTAATCATAGTTAAACTACCTTAACGTTGATCGCCAACTTTTCGTTTTTTTTTTTTTTTTTTTTCTCGTTTTTCCGGACTTGGAATCGATATATCTTAGAGAATTTGCATGCGCGGAGTTTGAATCATACCATGTGTTCTAAATGTTTTCGTGAAATAACTTTATGAATTATATTCGGTAAGATATTGAATTCTATAAGACGGGAAAAAAAATACTGTTGGGATCAAAATATCATGGCGTCATGCGAAAGCTAGTAATTGCAAACCTCAATTGACCATAAATCAAACGACAAAGAAAAGTCTACTAAAAAGACATAATATTATAATATGGTTTGATCAATTGATCTACATATGAATCTGAAAGTATAAAACTATTTGAAAGAGCAATCTCCCCCTAAACAAAACTCTTAAAACGACTAAATTGTGGATGCTATTGTGTGTGAATGAGAAGAACAAATCTTCTATTTATAGAAGTCTAAATCTTCTCCTACACGAAAAAGAATAATTATGGTAGAATTCTTTTCCACAAAGAAAAAAAAAATCCCTTTTGAAGTAAAAATGTAAAACACAATTATGATAGAATCCAAAAAAGGTAGGAAATTCAGGGCAAATCCTAACAAATATTCCCTTCATCCCAAATAATGTGGAACGTTTCGTTTTTCGAAAGTCAATTTGATCAAACTTTGAAGCTAAATTGGATTAGATTAACTCAATATTTTATGATTAAAATTTATATGTTTGAAAACTACATAATAAGTACTATAAGTTGCAACTTTTTCCATATCAATTTGGTGAAAAAAATACATCTTAAATTGTTGGTCAAAATTCATGCTAATCTCGGGAAGCGAAAGGTTGTGACAGAAGTACATTACAAAATCAACGTTCATCTCGTTTTACAGTGATGCAGAGACCAACTTTTATTACTGTAGCTATAATTCTGATCACCTCAAATATCCATTCAGCAATATCTCGCGGATTAATTTTTCAACGTGCCTTTTGTTTTCTTTATTTGCTTTCCGCAAAATCGATTGGATTTTGATCACATGGGCATTCCCCCAAGTAATATGGTTGAAATCTTGTGATATTTCCACTAAGATTCAAACCCAAAATGATACTTTCTTTTGTGCTTCACATGGCTTCTAGTTTTGGAGACCAAATAACAAAAGTATGACGTAAAAATTACCCAACTAATGTCATAAAGAAAATAAATTGCGAGTAAAAAAATCTCAAGGTTGTATAGATATTACTCCCACCGGTACTTGTCCAGTTTGAATTCTGCTCTCATCTTAACAATCCATTAAGTGTATATTTTACTAGATTATCCTACCAATTGTAGTTATGAAATATAGATTTGACTACTAATATTTCAATTAGTTTGAGAGACAATTACTTAATGGTAAAGATAAAATCGAAAAAATAATTTATTCTATGTTGATTTTCTAAAGTGGACAAGTAAATAGAAAAAAATATTTTTAAATATTGAACACATAAAAGTGGGGGATGACGTCCAAAATAAATTTTCTATGTTACTTTTCCACTTTATCATATCAAAAGAGAATTAATTTTTTTTCTTCAATTTTACCCTTATCATTATGTAATCATTTTCAAACTAATTGGCCGAGTTTAAATTTTCAAAAAACTATTAATAAGAATAACTTAATAAATAAATACGTGATTAATAATTGTAAATTGGAATACAAAATACAAGGAAATGGAGGAGTAATGATTAAGCCTCGTGTGATAATAGTGCAGTTGTTATTCCTATCTTGGTCGGAAACTTCGTACTTAAAAACAAGATAAAACTAGAATATTAAACGTAACCATCACACACCGATGGCATCAACTTATGTCATTCTTTTGGAAGAATAAGTATATTATGAAAGGATTAGACAAGATAAAATGGTTCCATTTTTGTCACTCCTCCATATAAGATACCGTGCCTAACTTAACGGGTTTAACAGAATCTACTATTTTCAACAAACAACTATTATGCTTATTTCCAAACAAGTTGGAGGAACCTAGTATGTTTAACACGGGACATACTTACATAGTTAAGTATGTAAAAAAATTACTAAAATTTCAATAAATATTAAATTATGAACCTTCAAAAGCACGACAAATTCCAATAATAAGAACTTAAAAGTACCTTAAAAAAAATTAATTTTTGAATTAATCTCTGCTGTACAAAGATTTTTTGACATTTAAGATAAAAAGATGTTCCCAAGTAATTTCACGGGAAACAACATTTAGGCTACGAACTGGAAAAGTTCAGGTTTTCATGCAATTTGGTTTATACTAGATTTTGCCATCACTCTTGCGCTAAAATTACCAAATAACAAGAAAATAATCACCATCACGACACGATCATATAAACCAAAGTCCCAATAATCTTAATTAGTCGTGCTAAAAGTGCTACATTTCGAGTAATACAAGCTGAAGTGACACTTTCCAGTCAAAGGGACATTGGTCCACAACTCCAGGCCACAAGGTCTTAGAAAAGAATAAAAAGGAAAGCTTCGAAAATTAGTACCAAATACAACGGCATGTTACAACTCTTTCAGCTCCTTCTCAAATTGAAGCAATTTTTCGCGAAGAGGTTGCAGAAATTGTTTCATATCCTGTTTTACTCGCTGCTTGTCTTGTTGTCCAAGATCCTTGTCTTCACTAAGACTCACTTCAATCTGCAAAATAAATAACAACAGTTGATACACTAGAACAACTTTCTTTCACATTCTTTTTCCCTATGTTGTCTGGGAAGCCCAAAGAGGTCCCATGTTTGGGGAGAAAGGTCATCAAATCTTCTAAATGCAAGAAAAACACACCAAGAAAATTTTCATTTTTGGAAAAAACCGCAGGCACCAGCTACATTATTATCTCTTACATTTACTGCATCAAGCAAGGCTACAACAACTTTTTTTTTTTTTAAGAAAAAACTGAAAAAGTATGGACGGTATGAGGAGAGTTAGAGGTACGCTGAAGGAGTTTTGGGTAGAGTTGATTAGACAGAACATGCTACACCTACAGCTTACCGAGGACATGACCCTAGAAAAGAGGATATGGAAGTCGAGATTAGGGTAGAAGGTTAGTAGGTAGTGGAGCATTTTCGAGTTACCCTTAGCAGTATTGTTATTATTACTCTCCTACTATTTTATTTTCGATTTTATTTTACCTGTTGTTCCCTTTGCTTTGGCTACTGTATTATTCATTGTTGCTTCTGTTCTTCTCTTCTCCCTTAATTTTAGCATCGCTTATTTACTACTGTATTTTCTTTTCATACTTGATTTGATGCTTTACTTGAGCTTAGGGTCTCCTACTATTAATTTTCTTTTATGGAAGTGCTAAAACAATTCTAGCAAGTACCTGTAAATCATCTAGCTCGCCAAACGAGAACTCTGGTATATCTATATTGCCCCTGATCACCTTCTTCTCATCTCCAACAAGCCATTCCCCTAATACAGTATAACATTATTTCCTTGTTAAATGAAAACAGAAGAACGAGGAAACAGTTTAGAAAGTAAGGGCAGACTTCAAGAAACAGATTTCAAAGAAGAAAAGAAGTACCCTTGACTTTGATTGTCAGCTCATATGTATAGCCAACACGCTTTTTATTTCGAACAGTCACCAAAAATGCCTGTGAAGTCATCCAAACACCATGAGGAAAGATCCATACAATTGCTTTAATAAAGTTCACCTTCTCCTTATCATTGTCTCTTGAAAAAGAAAGAGAGACGAGAAGATGAAAGTACCCAAAAAAAAAAAAATGGAATCAAAAAAAGTTCTTATGATGTTGTTTCCCTAACATCCACTTCAAATAGCTAGCTATTTAGGCATAAAAAAATCAAAGCACTCACATCACCAGAACATCGTGTTACTTCGCCTACTTCTGCTCTGCCGCCAGAATACTCCAGTGACCCCACAGATATGAGCAGCTCCTGCCATTCAAGAGAATCAGGCAACATAGACACATACATACGTACAAATCATACACACACACGCACACATATGGTTCTAACTTTCGATCTCAGTAATAAGATTCTTATCATACTAACTATAAGTTGGAACTTTTCAGAATATTTTTCAAAACACAAAGAACTGTAAGATTTTCGAACATAAAAGATTCCTAAAAGAAGTAACTAATACAAGTAATAACGCAAAAATACGATAAGATAGAAAATGAAGGCACATACCCTATATAATTAGGAACAACAGAAGGCCTATAAATTATATTACATAATTGTTCAGCATTACGAGCTTATGGTACTATGTTGAATTAAATAAAAGCAATAAGATTCATTCGGATTTTGATAAAATTGCAAAGCATTATGTTTTCAAGATTTACTTGTAATTTAAGTGGTTTTTTTTTTTCTACCAGACATCCAAAAATAAGTCTAATTTCCGCTTTCCTAAGGAAAGTTAGAAACTTGTGATAGTTGTACGGACAGTGTGTTGAGAACAACCAAACAGATATCTTTAAAAGTTCCAAATTAATCTGATTTCCCCAAAGGGACACAACAATCAGATATCTTAAAAAGTGTTACAGTTTCTAATATTTCCACAGAAACATCCAATATAAGTTTACTGCAATTGCTTCCTAAGAAAGGCGAGGGGCTCGCATAGTTACAAGGGGAAATAGTATTTCGAGAACTCCTATCAGATCTCATTTTGTCATGTTAAAAAGTAGGAAAAAAAAAAAGGTTTCGGATACATCTGGAAAAATAGAAACCAAGACTAGGAACTTTTAACAAACAGGATCAAGAATCATTACTCTTTCATTTCGAAGCAAGAAAAAAGGATTTTTCTTGTGTCGAAGACTAGGAAGACAAATAATCCCTCCTAGAACCGTTTCAAATTTAATATTGGGTAACTTCATATAATTTGTATAGTGTAAATGAACATGCACATATTACTGATAGATTCATGACGGGCAATCCAGCAGCCATGAAATCGACCATCATGACTTCATAAAGTGGTCATTCACAGTGTAATTTCAGAGAACAAGTCAAACAACCGTGAAGAAGCATTAAAAAAGGTGCATAAAGAGTATGATGGTGGATGAAACTTATATTTGCAGAGCAGATTTTTCTCTTGCAAAAAAAGAACACAAATGGTTGCGAACAGAGCCAAGACTAGGTGCCACTGGGTTGCTAACGTAAATAGAGTATCCTAAGACTCCCATTGCAATAATACACTTGAAGGAGAAGGAAGAGAGGAGGATGAATGAAAGAGTAATCTAACTTATCGGAATAATATTGAACTATAGAGTAATATGTGTGTATGTGTGGAGAGAGAGAGTGGGGGGAGTGAGTGTGCGTGCAGGTATCTAAGTTGCAAATTGGACTGTTCTTAATAGCCCAGACGGTTTTTCAAATACACTTAAGATCTGTGAACCAAATTTTGGGCCCTATATTCACAAAAACTGAAAGCAACCCCGAAAAGTCATTGGACAGCTGATTATTCCAAGCTTCTTTTTGTTTTTGATAAATAAATCAAAATCATTACCTCATCAAAAAAAGCACTAAGCGGGTTTTGGAATAGCTTAGACTATTGATTCCCCATTTTGACACCCCAGCTATGAATTATAAGACTGTTGATTCCCTCTATAAATGGGGTGTCAACTCACTCTTCCTTGAAAGATCATGTCCTCTTTTAAAGGCTCATTGATTTGTAGAGAAGTGCTAAGTGACATTATAAAGTGTGATCATAAGGGCTGGAAAGATAACTAGCTTTAGTACCATTTTGACATTTTCTAATTGTCCATGTCCTCGAAGGTGACCAACTGGCTCAGAAGTTTAAAAATTTCTAGCTAAAAGACTCCCTTACAAGTCACCTTCATGCCCTAAATTCACAGGTTACAATCTGGTTGTTTCTCATTCTAAAAGCAAGTTGTTCTTTAAAAGGAATCACAACTCATATCACATTCACCTATTACATGATATCTAAAGATATAGCTAGTCTTTCTAATTTACTGCAAATAATATCATCCATGTTTTGATTGTTATAGGCCTTCAAAAATAATTGAATCTTAGTGCTCATTACCATTCTCAAAAAAAAAAAAAAAAATGAATCTTCGTGCTACAATGTTCAACCATTGCACTCCATGTCAAATATGATGATTTTTATTTGAGAATTTCAGACTTTGGCAACAGCAAAAAGGGGAACACTTTACTGAATCTTGCAGCTTCTTTTTGAGCATTTTGGAAGAAGGAGCCAAACAGATCCTCTGGGCCCATAATTTTCTGCCTATCATAAAGATAGTTTAGTCAAAAACTTATTTTCTACTCTAACGAGCACCTGGTCACAATTTATTGGAACACTTATATAAAAATACCAATCAGATGTTCAAAGCATATATTTCCACCAGATTGAAGAACTGATCGAATGTGATGGCAGAGTTGTACATCTCAAGAAAAGGCAATTTCATGGAAAGTATTTTAAAAAAGATCAATCCAAAATGTGATGAAGAGAAGAGTGTTATGCTCACACCTTAATTCGATCATTCGCCCATTTATTTAGATTTTTCTCCTCCCATGTTCCAGCCTGCAAAAGAAAAAGAAAAATTATCATTTGATACACGACATAACTGGGATCAACCAGCAGACACAAACCTTGCAAAACAAATAGTCATGAATGTTTTTCCTTTAGAGTTTTAAGTTTTCCTAGTACGTTTTATTTATTTATTATGATCATTTACAGCATAGTACGTGTTTACTCTCTACGCCTAACAAAGTTCTATAAAATCACCTACTCAAATACAAAGGATCTAGACATACTTTCTTTTTTTTTTTTTTTTTTTTCCTTTTTTTAAGACCAGGAAACCAACAGCCACTACCCTTCGGATGCGCACAGGGGTTCTTGTGCAATAGCCCGCAAACCACACAGAAGAGGTAAACCCCGCTCTTGTGCAATAGCCCGCAAACCACACAGAAGAGATAATCTGCACTAGGCAAGCCCCGTGCTACAAGCTCAACCCAGAAGGCAAATCCCCTTGTTGTTGTAGGCCGGGGGTTTCGAACCCGAGACCTCCTTTATGGAAGCCCCATGCTCAACCAACAGAGCCACACTTGCGGGTGATCTAGACATACTTTAAACAAAAAAACTACATTGATTTTCTTTATTCTCAACATACCCTCAATCTCAAGGTGGTTAAATAACTTTAGTTTAGACTATTTTGAATCAAGCTAAGTAAGCTGGTTCTTTATCTTTAGTTAGATAGAACCCTCAGGAAAGTACTCACGTGGATAAGTCCCATCGAAAAAGTACCAGAAGAATAGAGCTTTTGGAATACTACTATTTGAATAGGAATGTCAGGCCACATGAACAGTTCTAAAAAATGAAATTAGGATGAAGATCATAGGAGACCAAACTTGCATTGCAGCAGAGGCAAAATATTTAGATGAAATCTTCACATCTGCGTAAGTCTCAATGTGTAGAGTTACATAGTACATATACTAGTGAAACGATATAGGTAGCTAGTAGAATAGCCCAAGTGTAGGCAAGCAGTGTCAAGCACCATAATTATTACAAGAAAAAGTACCACGTGCACAATACATCTCCCAAAAAAAACTATCCGGACAGTACCCTAAGACTGACTAAGGCTATTGTGAGACAAAATTGATTGCAGCCGTCATGACTCATGAGACACCACCTGGCTACTAAGACAAGACTACAAATAGAGACATGTGTATTGCCTGCTTGAACAGATCGTAAACAATCCACAGGCCTACAACTACCGTAGATCCATGAGGCTGGTTGATTTAAGGATATAATGCAGCTTGACCAGATCACTTACAATCCACAGCGAAATTTACAAGGTTATTATGTAGCACAAGTTGGCAAAGATTATGTGCAGACTGGGAGCCAACTGGACAAATATATACTGTTGAAACATGACAAATGTTGCCAAAAATTTCCCGAAAAAGAGTAGTAGCATAACTAAATGCAATTCTAGGTGGAGAAGTTGGTACTTTGCCAACTACTTATCTAGGAATGCCACTGGGAGCAAAATCTAAATCCATAGGAATTTGGGACAGTGTTATTGAAAAATGTGAGAAGAAATTGGCCAGATGGAAGACTCAATACTCATCTTTGGGGGCCAGGTTGACGCTCATTCACTCAGTCTTAGATGCTCTTCCTACATATATGATGTCTTTGTTTCCAATCCCAGCAGGGGTCATTAATAGGCTGGACAGAATCAGGAGAGCATTCCTATGGCAAGGTAACAAAGAAAAGAAAGGTTATCATCTAGTCAAATGGGAAGCTCTTACTTTTGGAAAGAAACATGGAGGTCTGGGAATCAGGAATTTGAAGATTTACAATAAAGCACTGAAGATGAAATGGTTGTGGAGACTTACCAATGAGAATCAGATTCTATGGGTTAAAGTTATAAATGCAAAATATGAGAAGGAAGACAAATGGATGACCAAGGAGGTTGATACACCATAGGGGGTTATTTTATGGAGGTCCATCAGGGCCTTTTGGAGTGAACTGAAAAGCAAAACAAAGATCAAAGTCTTGGATGGTAACAAAACTAGCTTCTGGGAGGACAACTGGCATGAAATAGGGATTCTTAAAGTGCACTTCCCCGACATATTCAATCTTGTGCTTCACCAACAGACCACTATAGCAGAAATGTGGACACCTCAAGGTTGGGATACAACTTTCAGAAGATCTTGTGCTTCACCAACAGACCACTATAGCAGAAATGTGGACACCTCAAGGTTGGGATACAACTTTCAGAAGATTATCAATGATTGGGAGATGGACAGGGTAACTGAATTTTACAGCATACTTGCACAATTCAGTGGTGTACAGGCAGGTGAAGATGTATTGAGATGGCAAGGTAACAACAGTGGTGATTTCAAGGTGTATGCAGCATATAGGTTGATGAATCGGTCTAATCAGCAGATTGATAATTGCCCTTGGAAACATATTTGGAGAACTAATATCCCACACAAAGTAGCTTTTTTTGTGTGGCTCTTGGCAAAGGAAGCTATCCTTACCAAGGAAAATTTAATGAAAAGACAGATAACATTGTGCCCCAAATGTTTTTTGTGTGGAGATAAAGCAGAGACTGTTAACCATCTATTTCTACATCTATGGCAAAGAACAGAAGTAGATGGAGAATTGTCCCAGCTTGCATCTGGTGAACAATCTAGAAGGAGAGGAATTCAAGATGTTTTGAAAATATAGAGAATAGGATGCAGAAGATCAAACTGAATTGTCTTTTGCTATTATGTTTTTGGTGTAAACAGATATTTTCAGATGATACTGCTACCATAATTGATGTGCTAGATTCAATATGAGGTAGATCAGTTTAGCTTCTGAAGTACAATTGTAAATATGGTTTCAGTACAACCCATGTACTGTGTTGCCCACTTATATATATATACACACACAATAGTTACAAAAAAAAAAAAAAAGAGTATTAGTGTAGGACCAGTCATCAAAAAGAGACAAGGCCACTAAAACTGTGAAAAGAATAAAAAAAAAAATTCAGTAAAGGAGAAAGGAGAAGACTTCTTATGGACTTGCCTGACCTATAACAATGAACAAGAAGGGCTCATTATAAAAAGAGTTTTAAACTACCTAAAACATGATAAGTAATTATTCTTTAGGCCTAACAAGCAAGAATCTTTGGAACATACTACCATATCTTTACAAAATTATGAAATACTTTCTAATATTCATTTATTCAAATAGGTTGAATCTAAACATATTTTGAACATATTACTATATAAATTCTTAACTTCAAGAGAGCAAAATGCAGTGACATGGTTACTCCACCCCTAATCCTAAACTGATTTAAATAAAATATGTTATTTGGGTCTGGGACTCTGGGTTGTGGGTCGGCCACGTGGACTGACCCGACTCGTTGAGAAGAGATAAACCTGCAAGAAGTTATGTAACTCCTAAAAACTACCACTACATAATATAAGTGGAGAGAGCGTGCAATTGATCATGCGATCAGTGGTTTTTCCTGACAACTTCTCTTCTCCAAAAACTCCCTTCTTTAATAGAGAAAATCATCTCTCAAATCCTCTCCAATATAACACAACAACATACCCAGTGTATTCCTACAAGTGGGATCTGGGAATCTCTAATGGAACACACTGCTAGAAAATGATGAACCTATTGCTCATCAGAGAAAACATGACCAACACTTTTAAGTTGAGCAATCATATATGACATCCTTAGGTGTTGCTCCACACTGTGATCATGACGTTTTTTGTATGTGTCAAACTTGATTGTCAACTGTCTAAGGCGAGTTACAGTTGTACCACTATATGCCTCTTTTAAATATGCCCACATGGCATGAGCATTAGGATATTGCTCACACTCATGGACGAGATCATCATCCACTGAACCTACAATAATTCCACGAGCAGTTGAATCTTTCTTTTATTCAAATATAGTAAGTTTCTAGATTTCTCCTGTGTTGGGTAGTGTTACCCTCCTATTAGGGATGTATAACATGGTTTATACCTTCAAGAGCATCTTGCTCTTTCAGTACATAACACATCTTACGATTTCATATATCGTAATTGTCACTATTTAATTTGTCACCCTTAATGACGTCAGCAATGATGTTTTTGATGTCGTGTCTGTTAAATGAGACAATTAAGCAAGTTTTACTACTTTATAGTTTGTACAATCAAGCAAATCGATTACAATATTGATTTTACATTTAAAATAGAATCGAAATATCCATCATCCATTTCTAAATATTTTAACCAATATTGAAATCATTTCTCAGTGTGTCTGAATTTTTTATGTAAATAAAATTTAATTTTGCGTATTCAAGTCTCAATTCATTTTAAAAATAAACAGGATATCTAAAACGAGAGAAAAACAATGCAATTTCATATATCATTTAAAAATATTCGCAATAACAAATTACTCAGCAAGGACATAGTTCTCCCACTTGTCTTCAAGTTCCCAAATATATACTCAAAAGGTTTGACTTAGCCAACCCTTGATTTATCACCCAAAGGTTGTTTGAGAGAATCTGCTAAAATAGTCATAGCTTCGCAATCCGAGATTACTATATGATTAGCCAATTCATCCGTTTTGACTGATAAAGATGAACATATTCAGGTATTGAAGTATTAGGAGACATTTTAAAATTCTTAAGCTCTTTGAATTTCTTCTCTCCTTTCCTTCGCTCAGCCCTTTGATCCTTTAAAAGATTTTGCAGCGTCCTCGGGACATTATTCCTTAGGACTTTAAGCTCCGAATTTGAATCATTATATAAATGTGTCCTGTGACAACGCACTCTTCTACGTTGTCTCCTAACGCGACTTCGAGAACTCCCACTTGGAATACTTCGAGCTAGTTCCCGGCCAACCATTTCTGAATAGGAACAAGAAAATAATAGAGTACCATTCTATGTGAAAACATATGTCACAATAACTTGTGGAAGAGAATTAAGTCCAAGGGTCAACAGAATACGATTCTATTGTTTTCTTGTTCCGAAGTACTCCAAGTGGGAGTTCTCGAAGTCGAGCAAGGGGACAACCTAGAAGAGCGCGTCGTCGGACATATTTCTATAATGATTTAGATTCCGAGCCTGAAGTCATAAGGAATGATGTCCCGAGGACGATGCAAAATCTATTAAGGGATCAAAGGGCAGAGTGAAGGAACGAGAGAAGAAACTCGAAGAGTTTAAGAATTTTAAAATGTCTCCTAATGCTTCAATACCTAAACATGTTCATTTTTTTCCAGCTAAAACGAGGTGAATTGGCTAATTATATAGTTATCTCGAATTGGAGAGCTATCGCTATTTTAGTAAATTCTCTCCAAGAACCTTGAGGTGATCATTTAACTGATACTTATCATCAGGTTTGGCTAAGTAAATCCGTTTGGGTATATGTTCGGAACTTGAAGCCAAGTGGGAGAATTATGTCCTTGCAGACATGTAATTTGTTATTGTGAATATTTTTTATGATAAATGAAATCACATTGTTTGTATCTCCTTTTACATATCTTATTTATTATTATTTTTTAATGAATTGAGACTTGAGTTCGTAAAATTAAATTCATTCACATAATTTAACACTCTGAGAATGAATTCGAATGTTGGTTAAAATATTTAGATGTGGATGATAAGTGAAAATATAGTGACATTTCGATCCATACTAAATGTAAAATTAGTATTGTAATTGTTTGCTTCTGTGTGCAAATACTATGCATAAATTGATTAAAGTAAATATTAATGAGTAAAACTTGCTTAATTGTCTCATTTTGGAGACATGGCATCAAAAGGCATCATTCTTTGCATTAAACAAAGATGACAAACTAAATAGTGACAATTACAATATCTGAAAATTGTAAGATGTGGTATTTACTGGAAAAGCATGATGCTCTTGAAAGTATAAACCATATTATGAGTCACTCATAGGAGGGTAACACTTCCCAACACATAAGAGATCTAGAAACTTACTATTAATAGGAAAAGAAAGATTTCACTACTCGTGGAATTATGTAGGTTCAGTGGTTGATCATCTCATCCATGAATATAAGCAATATCATATTGCTCATGTCATGTAGGCACACTTAAAACAGGCATATATGGTGGTACAACTGGGACTCGCCTTAGATAGTTGACAATCAAGTTTGACATATATCCATATCAATATTTGACTCTTGAATTTATGTCCATATCCCGTATGCATGTGATGATGTGCTTTTTGTTGATAAAATATGTCAAACAAGTCGCGAGATTAGTTCTCTCACACGAGCAATCACCTCTTACGTTGAGGAGCATGAAGAGATAAGACTTGATACAATTATGAGGTCACGTTTATTTATTATGAAGGTAGCTCTGCTCTTGATAACTAGTCAAATGTGAATTTCTCTAAGATGAATTTGAGGATTATTGAGTGAGCTTGGATTAGACATTTGGAGGTATCTAGACCAAGATTTGTCCGATGTTGAATGAGTAAAAGAATGAGACACGCGCGCCAATATAAAGTGAGAACACCTTAGCACGTGTTTTATACCACATGTGCTAAGCGACAATTGGGTTAATGGAAGAATTGATCCCTGCTTCTTCATTGTGTGAGTTCCTGAAAAGTTACAATAACTTTGCCTTAATATACCCTTTGACTGTTTCTTGAAGTTTCAATCAATGTTGCTACTTTAGCATGTCACTATTAGCCATTAGTGATTCAACAATGCAATGCATGTCCAGGAAAGCAGTTGATCTGGAACAGAGAGATTCAAGTAGAAAGGGAAGACAATTAATATAAAGGCGTCAAGTGTAATTGTGGGACAATGTTATACATGAACTCAAGTTCACCCCTTTTGAGGATGAGGAATCGGATAACTAACTAGTGGACTAGTGAATGAAGTCTGGGGTATTGCGAGTTATAAGATGCTCAAGTTAGTAGTGAATTCTTTCAGCATGTGATTGAATTCCTATGTAGAGCTCTTGTAGAACCTTACAAAGTATAGCTCTTTGATGCTTGAAGGTCGCACGAGCTATTTGTCTATTGTCCGTAAAAATTATGTGTTATTGAATGATACTACTTTGGATCCAGTCCCACCATGTGCGAAGTTAGGGATGGATATTTGGGTCTGGTTGCAGTTCGCCCATGTGGACGGACCGAACCCATATAGGGATAAACCTGCAGGAAGTTAACTAGGGAAGAGTGGAGAGAGCGTGCAATTAATCACGTGATCAATATTTTTTCCTGACAACTTCTCTTCTCCATAAAATCCCTTCTTTAATAGAGAAAATCCATCTCTCAAATCCTCTCTAATAAAACAGACTACTAGAAAAAGAAGACATCTAGTTTGTGATACAGAACTCCGTTACCAAGAGAGACGCAGTCGACTTGGAGCAACCTTTCAACACAGGTTCTGTAATTTTTTCGCTGCTCTTAACAGCTACACAATCGATGTCCTGATATTGTCTAATTCTTACAAAATAAAAAAGTATTATTTGTCAATCAAAAAAAAAAAGTGATTTTCCTACTAGTCCATTGCCACAAAGCTACATCCAATCTTGATCCAACACATCAAAAACAATACAAAGACGTGATTTTTCTACCAAAATATTGAAAAAACACAGCATCAAACTTGTCTTTTCCACTCTCAATTATCAAAATACCACCGAACAGGCAAAAAAACGAAGTCGGTATTTAAAACCACAGCGTCAAACTTCTCAACTATCAAAATACACCAAAACAGGCTAAAAAACAAAGTGGGTAGTTGTTACATACCCGATTCCAGGCAGACCCAAGATGGGTTTGTGGATTATTAGCTTGATTATTAAGGTCTTGAGAAGTGAGTTTCTTAGGAATAGGTAAAGGTGCAGCATCTTGTGTGGTTCCTCTTACCCAATAGGTATAAGATGACGTAGCTTCATTCTGTTTCTCTGTTGATGATGATGATACTCCTGCCGCAGTAGCTGCACCTCCCTCCATTCCTTCACAAATATTACAACAAAGAAAGATCCAAAGAATGCAAAAGGAATGGAATTAGATTTGCAGCAAAAAGAAGCAATGAAGAGAGAGGACAATGGGTCAAAGGTACTCAAGGATATTAAATAATGATTTAGGTTTAGGGTGTTAAGGGGGATGCGTTTGCTGATTCGAGAAGGTTCCAGGAGGACTAAGAGAGAGGACAATAGAGGCGGCGCTTACCAGCCTCTTAACTTCCAAAGTTTAAGGAATTAGGAGTAACCCACAACCAAAAAAAAAAAAAAGGAGTTAGGTGTAACCCATGTTTCTCTTCGTTTTTTTTGGTTTCATATGTTACTCCACCATAACTTTCGTAACTCATACTTCACTTTCTATTTTAGGAGTTCAATAAAAAACACTATTTCATTATGTAATAGCAAATTATAGATAACTGCAATCAGTTTGATTAATTTATTTTTAGGAGTTTAATACTAATCGTAACTATAGATAATAGTGTTTATTGTGATTTTTCTTCCTATACTGTATAGGTTACTATCAATTAAACTAGATTGATAGTGTCATGAGTACACGTAAGTTCTTTTTAAAATATCAAGGTGAGCTAGCTTTATATCTTCTTATATTTTTATTTTATTATAAATATAAACGTTTTTTTGTGAATTACAATGTGATTTATTTTTTATTTCATATTTATACTAATTTATACTAATATGTGATGGCTGACCACTTGTTGCAATCCAACAAAAACTCATTTTTTAGGATATGAGTTATTTTTACCTTTAATTTGATATAAAAAGGTCCAAATGATATATTTTGTAGCCCCGGACCGTGTGAGGAGTGAGGTGAAGATATATCCCGTGGTCCATGATTGTACACGCTCTAGTCCAGACACTATTTGAGCGTGAGGGGGTGATGAAGAGAAATATCCCACATTGGATCGTGACGGGATCCCTGGACTCCATATATGGTTTGGGCAATCCTCCTCCATTTGAGCTATCTTTTGGGATTGAGTTAGGACCACAAGTTGATTACTAACGTCATTAAAAGGGATAATTAAATTAGGTAAAATTAACAAAATGACTACCTTTTGGTAGTTTCCTATCATTTATAGCTATCTTTTAAAAATTACCATTTGTAGTTATGTTTTCCCAAATTAAGGTATTTTTTCGGATGTATTTGATGCTTATAAATACATAGTAACACAGTAAAAAATAAAACATATCCCTTGATTTAAGGCCATAACGGTGGGATCAATTAATTAGCTATTAATTGGTATTTTTTATCACACCCTTCCACAAAATCAGATTTTAGATTACCTTTTCATAACCATTTTTTATGCCTCCACCAATCTTGACATTCAAACATAAAAAAAAAAATTCAAAATTTGAAAACATTCAACAGACCAATATATTTGAAGTTTTTAATATTGATTTCGTTCTTGATTTACCCATATATTTGATAGCATAACAATGTATTTGAAGTTTCCAATCAAAAGAAACGTATTTTATATTAAATCTCATGTATTTGTACAATAACAATTTGCATCACTCATGTATTTTAGCATTAATGTATTTGAAGTTTTCAATATTGATTTCGTTTTGATTTACACATGTATTTGATAGCATAACCAATGTATTTGAAGTTACCAATTAAACCCGATGTATTTTATATTAAATCTCATGTATTTATGTGAGTAACAATTTGCATCACACATGCAAATATATAGAAAACTTACAATGTATTTTCGTCACTCATGTATTTGAAACTAGATGAACTGATGGAATTAATTTAAACAAAATACACAAAAATATAGAAAAACTTACATAAATACACCACCAACCACAACAATTAGTAGCTATATCATAGAACATACACAAATACATATATTTTTCATCTTCTCAAAACCCTAAAAAACCCTAAACCACCAAAAAAACCCTAGCCACAGATCAAATGCAACTCGGTCCAGGGCACTGGTCCATAGCCCAAAAGTCTTGGCATTTACAGCTACAACTTGCCCACAATGGGAGATAAGCCCACAGCCATAATGAATGATCATTCTAGTTGGAACATCATTCACATAAAAAGAAAATGGAAAGGTTAATTGCCTTCTTATGTTTAATTTGTCCACAAAGCTTGAAATCATGGAAACCAAAAAAAAATTGAGAGAGGGGCGGCCACCACCCGTGGTGGTGGTTGATAGAAGGAGAGAGAGAATTTTTTAGGGATTTGAAATGGGTAGTGAGTGAGAATAGAGAAAGTCAAAAATTTATGAAAAAGGAGAGAGAATGGTAATGTATATTAAGTGATTAATACTGTTACCATTAAAAGGGGATATGAAATTAGGGGTGCTAAATTTTAGGTGTATTTGTGCACCAGTAACTGAAAGTTACTGTGTAGCTATATTAGTTAAATTCAAAAAGTATTTAGTTATTATTAGCAATTAAAACAAAAGATAGTTAATATCACTAATTACTTTTAAGTAGCTATAGCACGTAATTTTTCCATTAAATTAACTTGTAAGTTTGGAATGTTGGGTTTTAAAGACACTAAGTGGTGGGCTTTAAAGATGAAATGTGAATTGAAAATGGAGAGAAATGAAATTTGAAAGATTACTTTTTCAAGTGATTTTCTCCCACATTAGTGGTGGAAAGTAAAATTTGTGTGCTTACACATCTTCTAACTCATAAAGAGTTGAGAAGAGAGTCTTCCCTCGCGTCGTCGTCGTAGTCGCTTGGCTCGGCTTCAGATTTGGTCAAACGATTTGATTGATAATCTTTTTTGACCAAATTTATTTTCCATTTTCATTATTTAATTTTCTTGTTCTGGTATTACTTCGCGCAGAATTTAAATATTTAATTTAATTCACGGAATAATTTTTCCAAACGGTCATTTTATGAACTTAAACATTCGCGACCAAACAAATAGTCACCTTCTTCCCGAACAGGTACCTAAGCACATGTTAGATGGCTATAAGATTTTCAGAGACTTCGCCTCATTACACACACTGAAAACATGAAATATTTACTCTATGAAAATCAATTTTCTTCATTCCCTCTTCTGTGCATCATTTTTCAAAGAAAAAAGTAAGTGTCATGTGATTTACTGCCGTTTGTTGAGTTCGCTGAAGTTCTGCAATCTCGATTGCCAATATTGCAAAATAGAGTTTCGTTCTATCTGGGAGGAATTAATCCAAACCTTGAGCAATTATGAGGGGATTAAATTTCTTAAGAAAACACAGTTTTCTATGGGCTCGAATCTAAAACATTTTCTGATTTTAGTACATAATTTGATCACAGTGATAACAAACTATATATTTTTGTTTCATCTTATATTCTGTTTTGGTTGGAAATTAAAATCTTCAGATTTTCTACTCCGTTAGTTTATTCTATTTGAAGATATAAAAAACTTCATCGAGTGAATAATTTTTTGCATTCGGTTTGAAGAATATAAAAACTTCACCAATTCATTAATTATGTTTGTGTTGTGCCTGCAATGGCAGCGGCAGAAAAACCCGGAAAGTTTTTTGGCATTGACTTTAAGCGCTGAAAACAAAAGATGTTTTTCTACTCAACAACCCTCAGTTTGCAAAGGTTTATCTATGAGGATGTTCCAATCCTGTCAGATGATACTCCGGACAACGAGTGCTTTGTCGTGACGGAGGTATGAAAACATTCTGATTTTCTGTGTAAAAATTATATTCTGAATGGTTTGGAAGATGGTCTATATATTGATAGCGTCTGTAAATCTTCTAAAGAATTATGGAATGCTTTGGACAAGAAATATAAGACCGAAGACGCTGGTTCGAAGAAATTCGTTGCTGCCAAATTTCTGAAATTTAAAATGATTGAAAGCAAATCTGCCATGTCGCCGGTCCAGAAATTACAAGTGATTATTCACGATGTCCTTGCGGAAGGTATAATTCGATTCAATATGTTTATTAAAAGTATTGATTATGTTACTAATACTATTTTTATTGATATTGAAGGAATGATAATTAACGAAGCTTTCCAAGTAGCGGCTTTCATTAAAAATCTTCTTCTTCTTCTTGTTTAATTGAGTCAAATAATTTATGGCATGCACCTTTGGGACATGTTAGTTATAAAACCTTGCGAAAAATGATTAACTTGGAAGTATTGCCTAAATTTGAAATGTAAAGTATGTGTTGAATCTAAGTATGCTAAGCATCCTTATAAGTCTATCGAAAGGAATTCCAAATCTTTTAGACTAATTCATACAAATATTTGTGACATGAAGTCAATACCATCTCGGGGTGGAAAAATGTAATTCATAACTTTCATTGACGATAGCACTCGATATTGCTATGTTTATTTACTTAATAGCAAAGATGAAGCAATTAACGCATTCAAACAATATAAAAATGAAGCTGAGACACAGCTTAGCAAGAAAATCAAAATGATTAGAAGTGATAGGGGTGACGAATATGAATCTTTTTTTGAAGAAATATGTTTGGAATATGGTATGATTCATCAAACAACTGCCCCATACACTCCACAATCCAATGAAATTGCGGAAAGAAAGAATCAAACATTAAAGGAGATGATAAAATGTCTTATTGATAAGTTCTGGTTTACCGCAGAACTTGTGGGGGAAGCTATCTTTACAGCTAGCCGAATACTCAACCAAATACCTGATGTTCGGCCAAAAATACATATATTTAGCCATTGTTGCCTCACATTTTAATACTTTTAATTGTCTTTTGAGTACTATCATATTGATGTGTCCTTAATATTATATTTTATGGTGTAGGAATAAAAAATTGCAAAATTGAAGAAATTTAGAGCAAAATTAAATAAAAAGCGGGAAGGAAAATAAAGGAAAAGAGGAAAGGAGACAGTGAGGACACCAAGGAAACATAATGGTTAGGTGATGATTAGTTGAAGACATGCAAATGAATTGAAAGTAAATTGAGATACATCAGCAATTGAAGACGTTAAAGGAAAAAAAATTGTTTCCAAGTTGACGTTCAGTTGTTGTGCAACGCGGAAGGGTCTTTACCGCGAGAGACAGTCACGATGCATGAAACAATTTACAAACAAAAAACTCTCCCAATTTTTTTTGGACTCAGTTATTTCGTTTGGGCTTTTTCCTACACCTATATATAGTCCATAAGACAGATTTTACATAACTTCGGACAACTTGTGACTGCGAGTTCAAAACTTTGGACCTAGAGAGAGCTTGGAGCCGCCGTGGAGACCGTAGTTACAGGGTTTTACCTTATCTTCTCTGTAATACTCTTTTTTTTCATTTTTATTTGGATGATTTGTTATTTTTCCTCCATGTCTATGTGGAGCTAAACTCTTTAGTTCTAGGGTTGTGGCAAAACATGAAAGTTGTGGTTTGACGATTGTTGCTATCTATTAAATTTCCATCTTTTGGGTTGCTTATTTATTCTTGTGCTTAATTGTTTAATTACTTGATCACTAATTAGACACTATCTGTGGTGCGTGAGTTGGACTGGAAAGAGAATTCACGTGTGTAATAAGAATAAATAGAGTTTGTTAGATTTAATCGTTTCGCTAATAGAAATATACACTTTAGCCCTACTTAGTTGGTTAAATGTGTTCTTGTTACCTCTGGCGACCATAGAAATATAGGTGTTATAGTAGCATCTACAGGCTTGTGAGTAGTTCGACAGAATATCATAAAGTTACAATTAACCCGTCAACTAGTAACCCAGTAAATAAGATAGGTAGAATTGTCTGAAGACTAACTGGATTATTAGTGATCATAGCCCTAGATCTATCTCTTAGTGATCATAGCCCTAGATCTATCTCTTCTCCGATAAAAATCTGTTTTTTCTTGGTTGAAGTTCATTATTTGCTTTCTTTTATTTTTAATTAGTTTACAATATAACTTTGGATTTTGCTTCTTGTATAGATAATGGTGATCGCTTAGTTTAGTAAATAGTTAATTATAAGTCCCTATGGGTACGATATTACTTGTACGTTCACGTCTACTTATGTGTGTGTTTGGGAGCAACAGTACCCCATAGCAAAACAAAGTCCATTCCATATGAACAATGGAAAGGAAGAAAACTCAACCTAAAATATTTCAAAGTGTGGGAGTGTTTGGCTAAAATGTAAGTTCCTAAACCCAAAAGGATAAAAATAGAACTGAAAACCATTGACTGTGATTTCATAGGATATGTAACATCCCGTAAATCCGAGTTAGGTGTCAATGTGAAATAATTGGGGTTTAGATGTTATTTTAACCTTTTGGATCCCTTTGGGATGGATAATGGTGTTAAATAATCTTTTCGGGGTCAAATGAGATAAGGAAGTTCCTTAGAAATCTTTAAATTCGTCAAGTTTGAGATAATTTCCAGTTATGTCCAGTTTGCGGGTATTTGCGTTTGACATTTGGAAAAACTCAAAACATATAAGTTGTAGGGAATTAAAATACCTTTTCAAAAATATATTATGCAGCCCAAACAGACATGTGAGTAAAAATTTATGCCTGTTTTATAGAACATGTATAAAATAGAAATTCCGATTCTTGTAGGATTAGGTTTTAAAGCCCAAGCCTTTATGATAACCTATAAATACAACCCAAAAAAGGTCCAAGGGGAGGGTTTTTCCACCAGAGCCATATATCATCTCTCTAAGGTGAGTTTTTACTCAAATCCCTAAGTTATTTACCTTAACTAATCACTAGATTAACACCGAATCATTATACGAAATCGATAGATTGTCGAAACTTCATTCAAGGTCAAATATGGGATGAAGCTTTGGGATTTCTTCAAAAAGGTAACACCCTCACACTTTTATGGATATATGGAATTATTATTATGTTTTAGACATGGAATAATTGGTAGAATCATGAAATAGGATTGATTTAGATGCACTTTATTAAAAACAAAACCCTAGTATATTCGTTGTAGAATTTCCTCCGACCAGCCATATTAAATTGACGTTTCCTACTTATCTAACCATTGGATCGAGCCCAAATTTTAACTGAGTGGTCCCAACATATAGGTCTTAAATGTGAACAGTTAAGATCGTATTTCAAAGGTCTCAGAATCGGGTGCGTTTCAAGCTATGAACGATGGCAGTAAATTTGGTGAATATCTATAGTTTATTGGTCATACAAACCTCAATTAGATGTAGAATGATTCTTTGAAGCATGGAGCTTACGTTTGGAATATTTTAACGGGATTTAAGGTATGTCTCTTTTGAAAATCTTATTTTGGAATGCATGACTTCTTTTCAAAAGTTCTTTATTGAATAGAAAGGTGAACTTCTCAACTTTTGAAACCCTAATTCATGTTTTGATTAATGGTTAATGTGCGTGAGGGGACAAGCCCACATTAAACATATAATGTATAAACCTTATAAGCTGCATGATATGATAAGTGTTTGCAAGGCATTCTTTGAAATAAACATTCTTTCAGACTGGCATAATGAACTTGAAAAACCATTGTTGACTTGGTTTCATTGAAAACTGATTTTGTGTTTTGCCTTGCTATTCGGGAGGAAGAGTAGCTACTATGGTTCCTAGTGTAATAATTGCCTTGCCATTTGGGGGGAAGAGTGGCCACTTTTGGGCTCGCTACCTGGGGTGTATTAATTGCCTTGCTATTTAGGAGGAAGAGTAGCCGCCGTGAATCCATATTCCAGTGTATTGCGCAGTGTTGTTGATATTGAGTTGGGCCTATATGGGCGATTGTGATATCTTTTGTTATGGAACATGCACGATTGATTTAAAGCATAATTGAAACTAGGATTTTGAAATGACTTTGTAAAACTCGTTTAACAAATGATATTAAGAATCACAAAAGTGGAATAGCCATTTTAATACTCTCTTTAATCGATTTCTTTATGTATTATTATATTTTATTTTTATATTACTTGTTGTCCCGAGGCACTGTCAGTACGAAAGTACTTAGGCATACCATTGTTGTTTTGATGGTATGTTAAGTAACGGAGAGGAGCAGGTTCGTGATACTCTTGATGCTTAGGAGAACTTGTTGCTGCTGTTGATTTGGTGAGCCCACATCCTTGTTCATGGGACACTTCCTGTTTCATTTATTATTCTAGATTTTCGGGCTGCGTCCCGAAGTTAGATGATTGTTGTGTCTCTTAGAAGCTCCATAAATAGTTGTCATAATTGTGGGTAGATTGTTAAAGTCTCGTACGACTTAATGGGTGTTTGCCACGTTTACAACTATTTACTTATATTAGACTTCCGCTGATTTTATTTCATAATTGTGATCACGATATATGCGATTACTTATAACTTTGTTTAATTTAATAAGGAAAGATTATTAAAAGGAACTTGATGTTTAATTATTTTATAAGGTGCTTCCGGGGTTGTTTATAGTATCGGATGCCTGTTACGTCTAGGGTGAGTTTTGGGGCGTAACAGGATATGCCACTAACAGTAAAGCATATCGTTTTTACGGTTCATAAATCAGAAAATCCCGACATTCATATTAATACAGTAATTAAATCAGATAATGCTGAATTTTTTAGAATATGTATCCATATAAAAGAGAATGTGAGCCGTCTAGCGAAAGATCTAAACGACCTCGGGAAGAAATGAAGGAAAGTATGCCTAACGAGAAGAATCCAAGCCGTAGCAAACGTCAAAGGACATCTACTTCCTTTGGTCCTGATTTCTTGACATTCTTCGTAAAGAATGAGCCTCAAACTTTTAAGGAAGCAATGTCTTCCTCAAAAGCTCAGTATTGGAAAGAGGCAATCAATAGTGAATATAATCCATATGAAACAATCGTACTTGGGATTTGGTTGATCTTTCTCCAGGAAACAAACCTTTCGTTTCTAAGTGGACTTTCAAAGGAAAATGAAAGATGGTGACAATATTGATAAATATAAGGCAAGACTTGTTGTCAAGGGATTCAGACAACAAGAAGGTCTTGATTATTTTGACATATACTCACTGGTAATGAGATTACATCCACTTGGGTGTTAATAGTGCTGGTTGTCGTGTACAATCTTCAAATCCATCAAATAGACGTGAAAACAACTTTCTTAAATGGAGATTTGGAGGAAGAAATCTACATGGATAAACCCAAAGGGTTTGTAGCTCCCCGGAAAGAAAGGAAGGTGTGACGACTTTTTAGGTCACTTTATGGACTTAAACAAGCATCCAAACAATGACATGCAAAATTTGACCTTGACAAATGGATTTAAAATTAATGAGAGTGATAAATGTGTGTACATTAAGAACATTTGTGTGCTTATCTGTAGAAGCACATATTTTAGCTCATAAAGAGTTGAGAAGAGGGTCTCCCCACCGTCGTTGTCGCTGGACTTGGCTCAACTTCGGCTTCAGATTTGGATTTGGATTTGGTCAAATGATCTTGTAGGCACTAAAATTTAGTCGGACTTAAATCCACAAATTAATTTGGATCATATTCTAAATTCGAGATGTATTGGTCCAAACAAATATTATGGGCTAATATAATCAGATTTATTGCTTCTGTCCAATGTATGGATTTAATAAAAAGACCAATTCAATTAGGCTAGTCTATCTTGTCGGACTTCTCATGATGGGCCCCCTCTATTACCCCAAGGTCCATGACACGTGTCAAATGACGTGGCACGCCAAGTCAAGTCAAGGACCAATAAAATCGTGCCACGTGCATAAGTGACGTAGCATGCCAAGTCCATATAATAACCAAGCAAATGTTGCCACGTGTCCAAATGACATGGTTCAACCAATCATATACATACTCTAGCTCTCCATTGCAACTTTAAACAGGAGTCTTCATATAGCCAAAAGGCACGAAGAGGAAAGATACATATAGAAGCTCTCCTCTCCAAAGGTGATTCGCAAGTCTTCCGCATACTAAGAAGTCTTCGTCTCCAAGAGGTGTGCTGCAACTTTCCATACCTCCACATTTGTAATCAAAGCTTGAGTCTGCATTAGTGGTGAAATTACAACTACAAGTAATTCGTCGATTCAAGAACAAGCAAAGCCCTTGATTGACGGTCGTAAGGAGAAAAATTAGAGGATTTTATCTTTTTATTTAAGATTTCATAAAGATTGTAGCCCCCCCCCCCCCCAAGACCCTACCCCGAATCTTTGAAATAAAATATTATTAGTTGTCGCTATTTTTCTTGTCTTGATTATTTTTTTTAGGAATGAAAACTTAGTCGTTACAAATTTGGCACGCCTAGCGAAATAATCTTTACCTCATATCTTTTCTCTCAGAATTTCAAGAACACCAAGATGGTTGTTGACACCTAGTTTTCGCCCTCCAATTATTTAATTTAATTATTCGGAGTTCATGAGTCACAAATGGAGTAGAATATACATTTTACAAGTCAAAAATGATTTTACAAAATTATTTCGGAGACATTTTGCCATTTCATTTGGCGAAATATCATCAAGTATACTAGTTTATATCTGGTATATTTCTTAGAATTTCAAGCATACTGATCAAGATTTAATTGAAAAATAGTGGAAGCAATTACTTGATTAATTGTTCAAAATTCTTTTAATGGTCAATTGATAAATATTTTACTCCGTTAAGTCAAGAAATTTAATTAATTGAATAAATAATTCAACTACGTCTCAATTTTACAATTTATTTAATTTCAATTGCAATTCTTTTTTAAAATGGTTGAAATTACCAAATCAATTTATGTGATAACTGTGGTTATAATTGAAAAAAGGCCAATTGATTTCCTACACTTTAATTACGGCTAAAATTGAAATTGTTGATTTTATTTATTTATGGGATTAATTGAGGTCATGATCAAAACGATTAATTGGTCTACATTTTTTAATTGACTACAATTGAAATAGATTGGAGTTTTTAATTAATGGCCATATTTTGTGAAATCAACCTGAATATGCATAATATACGAATTGGGTTAAGACCCTTTTTTAAAAATTGGCCAGGCCCAGAGGATTCGGTCATCAACACGTTTTTGCTTTGTACAGTCCATGCATGGTCGTTTTTGGCAAAGCAATCAATGCTTTACCTTCTCTCCACCGTAGAGCCACCAGTAAAGATTAAAAAAAAAAAAAAAAAAAAAAAAAAAAAAAACCTCTTCCTCTCTCTTCTGTTGCGCTTCTGGTCAAACAAGGACTAGTTCCTTGATGAGTTTTGTCTTGTTGCTTGCTAAGCCAAGATTTCTATTGGTTCTCACATTTTTACAAGGGTTCAAGATGAATCCCTCAAAAAAACCTACAAGTCCCACATCGGTTGATACACTGAAATTTGAGATTTTTGGAGCCAATATAGAAGTAACGACCCACCTAGTCATTTTAAGTTTTTAAGCTTCTTTCCCCAAGATGCCTTCCCCGTAGTTTCATCTCAGGGGTTTTGACTTGCTTGCAAAATTTGAAGTCAAATAGATGTCATTTGGTTCACTTTGGGAGAAGGTTTCATTTTAGAAATTCCGGCATTTAGTTATTTGGATAAATTATTTATTATGGGAAAATGTGCTCTGATTGGCGATCTGAAGATTCCGTTAGATTTGAAATATCATTTATGACCTGTATAATTTGACGGGGCTAATTTTAGAGTTCATTTGGCAGGTTTTTGACAATTAAATCGGTTTTAGTATTAAATATGTCTATTTATGGTGAAAAAATGGTCACGGGAAGAAATAAAACCCAGATTCAAAATTTATTGTTTCCATTAGCTTTGTATTGATGTTTGTGGCTTGTGGGGGGTGAGTGGCACTATTCCTGAGCTGATTGGATGAGAATCGGAGAAGAAAATCTAAGTTTTGAAATTTTGAAGTTTTAAGTTTGAAAAGTTTGACCAAAAGTTGACTTTTCGATAAACGTGCTCGTAATTGAATTCCGATAGTTTCATTAGATCCGGAATATGATTTATGACTTAATCGAGTCGTTGGTTCGGTTCCCAAAAGGTTCAAGTGTGATTTAGGTGGTTGGTTGAGGAACTAGCTTTTGAGATGATTTGGAGTTGACCACGGTCAAGATCGGGTCAAGACGGTCCCGTTTGGATGTTTTGAGAGTTCGAGCAGGTTCGTATGATGATTTTGGACTTGTCCACAAATTGTGGTTAGATTCCGATGAGTTTTGGATGGGTTTGGGTTATATGATGTTTGTTTTCGGTTTCGACGTCGTTTTGAGCAAAAAGGGTATCATATAGAGCAAACGACCTTTGATTTATTTTCCGATTGAACCGTTAGATCCGTATCGTAATTTTGGAACTACAACAACAGAATCGTCGCATGTCGCCATCGTACGAGGGAGATATGACCATTTTATTAAAATATTTCACTGCTGGTTTTCTGGTGTTTTCTTTATAAAAAAAAAAAAAAAAAAAACTTCGTGATTGCAACTGGGGGTGGTAAAATGGGTAAAAAATATGGTTATCCGCCCAACCCAACCCATTTAAAATGGGTCTAATATGAGTCAACCCATATTATCCACTTAAAATACGGGTAGCTTAAATAAAATGTATAAAACCCACAATAAATAGGGTGTGTTCAAAATGCCGATTTTCTCATGTTCGTTTGGTAAAAATTTTTAGAAAAACAAGTTTCTTAAAAATCAGGAAAATGACTTGCCTAATGAAATTAGGAAAAATAAGTCTCACATTGGCATTTCACCAACCACCCCACCACCACCAACCACACCTCCACCATGACTACCTCCGCCCCTTTGACCTCATTTTTTTAAAAGTTTTTAATTATTTTTTTTTGGTTTTCTAATCCACCCCACCCACACCACACCACCCTCCAAAAAAAAGTTTTAAATGTTTTTTTTTTTGATTTTTTACACCTCCCGCACTCACTGCCCCCCCCCCCCCCCCAAAACAAATTTTTCTACTTTATATATTTTATTTTGGTTTTATAATTTTTTTTTTGTAAAAAAAATGGGAAATTTACATGGTTAAATTTGGTGTGGGATGGGTGGTGGGTTGTGGTGGGGGAGGGGGTGACAATGGGCGGGGTGGGGTTAAGAATTTTTTTTCATTTTTTATAATTATTTTGAAAAGTAAAATAAAATATATGAAATAAAAATGTGAGAGGGGAGTGGATGGGGGTTGGGTGGAGCGGTGGTGTGGGGTAGCGGTGGTGAAGATGAAGTGCGTTCGAGGGTGGTGGTTAGGTGGGGGTGGGATTTGGTTGGGGAGTGAGTGGGGTGGGTAGTGGAGGGTGGGTGCTTGGGGTTGGGGTGGGAATGGTGGGTATTTTTCGAAAAAGGTTTTCTTGGAGGTCGTGTCATTGGAAAGTTTCGAAGTTCTATGCTTCCCACGAATACTGAGGCGCAACTATCTACTAGGGATTGAATTTGTGGACAAGAAGGTAAATTAATCTTCTTCATATTAGCTACATGAAACCAAAATCTTTGAAGTAGCTTTGGATAATATGGATATCCATATTATCCGTCGGGTAATCCATCTTTTATCCGTGTTAAATAGTGTGGGTCGGGTAATTGATCCGTTTTTGGTTAACCCATTTTCGACCCGACCCATATCTAATTGGATTTCGAATTAAAGTATAGCAATATGGGTATCATTGGACTTTTAGACTCGTAGAGTAATATTGTGACTATATTGAACCTGATTTTTAATGAAATTACAGTTTTGCCCTTGGAGCTCGAGTTTGGCTATTTTGGGTTCCGGTTAAAAGTATAACAAAATGAGTGTCCATAGATTTGTATTTTGACGTAGAATTCATATTTGATAGACGTATATCGTTTCGACGCTCTTCAAAAAGGAAAGGCAAGGCTCAAGTGGATTAGTTCGTGGCACCTGTTCGTCATCGAGGTAGGTTATGGCTTAGTTTAGTTAGACTTTGATTAGCGATTCATATATGTTATGTAGTATTGACGGGGAAAGCATGATAGGCCTTCAGACATGGTGTGGAGTTGTGATCCAATTAGGTTGGTATGATTTCTGGTTATGTCATCTTGTAGCCGTTATTTACGCATTGTTTGACATGTGATGTATTTGATTACGTGATTTGGAGTTGTGGAATGTGATAGACTTATTGTAGTGATTGAAACTCAATATTGATCCGATTTGATGATTGTTTGTTGATTCACGCTAGACTTGATATGGTTTGTGGTGCTTTGTGATCTCCATAGCATATTCATTGGCATTGATTTCTCATTTTTGCATTCATACATTCATGCATGATGGAAATGTTTGGGAAAAAAGTTTGATGAAGTAATCGTGGAACAATTGGTGGAAAAAGGTGATGGAAATGTTTGAAAAGAAAGTGAAAGATGAAAGTCACCTCTGGGCTTTGTGCAGAGTGGCTAGTTTTGTGAAAGTCACCTTTGGGCTTTGTGCGGAGTGGCTAGTATTGTGAAAGTCAACTCTAGGCTTTGTGCGGAGTGACTGGTACATGGACTCTGCGGGTCCTCCATGGGTCATGACTATTGAGACTCTGAGATTTCGTCCGTAGCATGTGTGTACAGGTTTGAGTTATTGGCCATTGCATTGCACGACATACATCTCATTGCATTTCATTACCCATTATCATCTACATTAATTGACTGAACTTGTCAGATATACTCGTGTTGTAGTTTATTTTGAGGAAATTATTGAGGACTTGACAGACTTGTGGTGTAGAAGCTTAACCTTAGGCCATGACTTGGTTTCGTGATATTTTGTAACTTTGATGGTTATTGTTGCCTATCTGTTATTGTTGATTCTGTGTTTTCATATGCGTGAACTAATCTCAGTCGGCCTATGATACTTACCAGTACGTATGTTGTACTGATACTACTCTGGTTGTACTCTTCCTTTGAGTGCAGAGTTTCTTACTGGTTCCAGTGCCGTCCTCGAAGTGATCCGAGGCTACTTGACGAAGCTTCCAGGGTGAGCCATTGGCTAGATCCGCAATTCAGAGGCTCTTCCTTTGTATATAACTGCATATTCCATATTCTTGAGACAGTATTTGTATTATTGAGCCTTGTACTTCCTATCAAATTATGTATTTGTGTAATAGTGGCTCTTATACTAGTCCAGACCAGATTTTAGGGTTATCATTACTTTCGCACTTGTTATTTCATATAATTTGAAACTGTTAGCTAAATCATTGCTTACTTCCTCATAATTCTTATAAATGACTTAAATCAAATGGGGAATGGCTCGCCTACCTAAGGGGACAATATAGGTGCCATCACAATTCATGAATTGGGTCGTTACAAGTTGATATCAGAGCCCTAGGTTACCGGTCTTACAAGTACAAGAGCATGTCTAGTAGAGTCTTGCGGATCGGTATGATGAGCTCCGTACTTATCTGCGAGAGGCTATAGGACATTTAGGAAATTTCTATCTTCTTCACTCCTTTCGTGCTGCTTTATTCAAATTGGTATCTAGTTGGTCTAGATTGATATATGAATTCACCATCTATTCTCTCACTGATGGTGAGAACATGTTCTTGAAATCGTTAATGCGTGGCCTGATATGACGTGGCGTGGTATGGTATGAGGTGTGTTATTCCGATACGGGCGCATGGACAAGTTCAGTTTCCAGCTGTAATTGAGACTCCAGTTGTAATTGAGACTCTTAGGTTCGGTATGGGAAGGTGAAGTGATAATATGGGGGACCGCATGATCTCCATGTCTTCAGCGATTGGTTACTCGGAAGAAGCATAAGTGCAATTATGGCTTAACAAGAATGGTATGCTCGGGGTATGATTGGTTGGGAAATTTTCAGTTCCGTCAAGTTATTATGATAGCTTGGTGACACGAGTGTGTCAATGGGAACTTAACGGTTCAACAACGACAGAGTATAGATGTCGATATATGGAAGCAAGTGTAAGCTTGGGGAGGATCGTTGGATTTGACAAGAGGATAGTGATCGTGTTATGATGATGGAGAGAAGTTGAGGAAGTAGGATTTCGTAAGATATTATGGTAAGGTACTTCATCGTCCTCTGGAACGGAGATTTAAGGAAGAAAATTTGGATGGATCAATCTCCGCTATATGAAAGGAACGATTAGTATCTGATGTGCTCGTCAGGATAAGGATGTCAGATGTGCGAGGGTGGATGTCGTATAAGGTTATGAAAAGTTAACTTGGGAGTCAATATGAGTAATTATAGTGGTGGAGTAATAGCTAGTGGTTTGAGGGTTCCTTCAGGAAATGACTATTTGTTCTAGTTCAGGTGGAAAGGTTATTTATGACGAGTGGAATTTAAGGAAATAGACAGCGGTGATTCTCCAATAAAGGGTGTGATCGTATGGTCGTGGTGTTTCGAGGTTAGTGATAAAAGGGAGATCGTTTGATACAACAACGGAAACAAAAACAACAATAAAATGACAAGGAAAAGAAAAGATAGATAGATTGACACAATAGTATACACAATTAGGCAACCAAAGCTCTTCAATAGCTAAGACCTCCCAATTACACACTACTATTCACCTAATCTCTTAGGATGACCTCAAGGGAATCTAAGTTCCTAAGCAACCAATCCTCTCAACAACCAAAAAGTTCAATCAATGGCTTCCACAAGCCCTCAAACACTCAAACTCTCAATAGAGTATCAAAATATCATTTATCAAAATAGTCTACGTATGATAAAAACTATATGTATACTACTTATACTAGGATACAAAGGAAGACTAGCTCGCTATTACAATTCTACCTTTAATGAAGTAAGGGCCTTTTTTGGTTGGTCTTCCTTTGAAAATGATGGCTTTGTATTTAAGTAATATTCCCTCTTTGCGCGCATAGCCATCCTCGTCACTCATTTGGCTATCTAGATGCTCCTCTTTCTCCACTTCATCCTCCCATGCAATCATCCACACTTGGAATCCCTTGGAAGGTTCTAGAAATGTCATTGAGACAACTCGGATTACATCATTCTCCCCTTCTTTAAAATGATCCGTCCTCGAATTTAAACCCTACAACACAATAAGGGAGAAGAACAAAACAAAGTCCTCAAAGGATAAGGGTTAGTGTTAGAGTGGACCATCTATCACCATGCCAAGAACTTGACTATCCCAAATATCATGTGTCACGACCCAAACCGGAGGGACACGACTGGTACCCGATGCCTTGCTCGACCGATCGCCAATGGTCATTTCATCTATTTCAATCATTAGACTCAACGTAAGCCGATATGGCCGTAGTAACATTCATTCTTTAAGAAGCATAACTCTAGACATGATAAACAACCCAAAAAGGAATATGTATATATAAATATATATACATATATATGTATATGTATATATACGGGCCAACAAGGCCCCCATAATAGACCAGCGACATCATATGCGTACTATACACAGGACACTATTTGCAAAGCCTCTAACATGGAACACCATACTCGTACATAGGTTGGGACAGGGCCCCCGACATACCCAACATACAAAATGACATATACATATGTACCCTGACTCGGTAAGGCTTCGGATGAAAGTGGAGTTTACCAATCCAAGCTGATATTCAGGAATAGCCTACTGTGAGAGGTTCTCAATCCGTCTACCTGCACCTGCGTGGCATGAAACACAGCGTCCCCAGGCAAAGGGATGTCAGTACGAATAATGTACTGAATATGTAAGGTCGAAGTGAAACATAACAATAAGAAATCCTTAATAAGAGGGATATAAGGATCAACCTATACCTTTGAACTGTCTCTGTGGGCCATGAACATGCATACTTATACATATATACGTATATAACACCATTGTACATATATATGCGTATATAATGCCATTGGCCTCATTGGGCATCTTCCTTACCATAACACCTCTGTGGGCATAATCATTATCATGTAACCAGCTGATCAGGTGGTGGTGCGTATATAACGCCATTTCCTTCCCTATATAAATACATAAAATGCATGAAGACTCTTATGGAACATTAGAACATCTTTCAGAGTGACTTGTAGTCGATAACCCTCCTAAAACATTATGAACATTAACATCATTATCATATGACTCAAAAGGGACTTAGGAATCATATATAGACATGCTTTGAATACATAACTTAGGAATGAATAACATGGACATTCTTAGCTTTCAAGAGTAGAGCCAAATTATGGAATGACATTACGTTTACGTTTCGTTCATTTGGATCATGCCAAAAGAAAGAGAGTTATTCTTAACATACCTTTGTCTCTTAGTCAATGACTCAATATATATGTATATATTTTGCCCGAAGCACTTCAGCCTACATCAAGGTATTAGAACTATGGTTAATGCCATGGAGGAAATCAAAGCACATTTCTAAGCTAGCAGCTTTTTTATGAAAAATTGGGCAGTACTTCCCCTACATTTCCTCACTTCCCCGAATTCAAAATAGCACCAAACAACAATATTAACAATTCCAACAACTCAAACAATAATACAACGAGCGGCAAGCTTGGTCTACGATTAAACAAACTATCGCTTTAAACCCCTTTTCCCCCAGAATTTGTTAACAACATTAACCACAACATATTAAATTATTCTTACTGATTTTTAGCCACAACACAACTTTAAAATGACCCCATAACAGTCCACAAGTTATAGCAACTCAAAACTGATTTTCAGGCCATTTCTCCATGACTTCTTACTTCCACAACTTAGTTAAGATCCCAGTAAGCTCAAACACATGAAGAAGAGAAGATTCCTTACCTAAATCAAGCTCTTCAAGGGGAAGAAAGGTGGCAGTAGCTGGCCCTTGGATGAGAATCATTTTCTTTCACCTTGCTCCTTCAAGCTTAGAGGTAGTTTTACAACTTGAATTGAAGAAAGAAGGGATTTACTTGAGGGTTTCTTTAGGATTTGGGGCTGACCATCTTGGAGAGAGCTTCCATGGCTTTTTCTCTATTTTTAGGGGTAAAGTTTTGAAGTTGAAATGAAATGAGAGAGAAAGAGGTGGATCAGATTTTTAAGGGGCCAATTGGCCGACCCCCTCTTACTTTATCCAAAAAAATATGTGGCCTTTCCTTTTAAGCAAGTAGGCGATGCACCTGCTTGCTTAATTAAATAGGTGTCACTTGTTGGTTCTGTTAAATTTAACACGTGTATTATCCTTACTTCGTAGTTAAGATACATATCAAGTGGCTCAAGCAAGTCGGACGGGAAGTAAGTTGGTGAAGCAGGCACGTCGGGTAAGCAAGGCCTCATTTTTATTAGTCCAAAATCTCATTTCTCACGTTTAAGTGCATTCGTCCACCTTAACTTAGTCATGTATATCTTGAACAAAAAACGGGATGTAACATCCTCCCCCCCTTAGGAACATTCATCCTCGAATCTTAAGTCACACAAAGGTCCTATTGATTTTACGGCTCTTTATATCTCTTTGACGGAGCTTCCTATATAAGTCTAACATACCCCTTTCCTGTACGTAGTCCAGAAAACATACTATAGGCCATACAGGGTTAGGTATATCACGATACTGCTCTCACCAGTCCATACACCATTTAACGCTACTCATTATGATCCCATATCTTCTACGCTTGAATAGACAGTAATATCTTAATTCTTAATACCTCCGATAGTTTGAAATAAATGAGGGGATCGCTTTGTTTGTCATGTTGTTTCCTCACGATGCTTATTTTTTGGTTCTTAACTTGCTGGGCCAATATGGCAATTAAGACCCCTTTTTGTTAAGCCTTCCACAACTTTCGGCTTGGTTACTTACCCAACTTATTGAATTACTTTATGTAACCCTGTAGATCGTGGGTTGAGCCTATCATCCTTATTGAATCAACTTTGAGTTACATCATTGCTTATTTGTTTAAACTTTTTTGTCCGTCCTAAGTTACCCTTAATGTCCTTATATTCGATTTACTTCTTTCACCAAAAGGTGGGCTAGACTTGGTCCAAACAATCTCATCTTCTTGGTCTTCAACCATCCAGTCGGAGTCCCATATTTATACCCATATAATGATAATTATCATTGCATACAACTTAATAATGGAGTAAGCAACCATCTCCTGCTGATTCTTGCTTCAACTCTCACGTAAATATTAATCGCATTTTTCGTATCCTGAGTTAGCTTATCGGATTCCTGATTTTCTACCTTAACATGTTAGTTAAAGCTCTGTCATTTTATTCTTTGTATCATCTTACCAATACGTTTCTTTCACCTCGTAATACATTTCCGTTGAACTTAGATAACTAAATAGTAGAAGTAATAATCTTATCTCGTAACCCAGCTTAGGACATCACTTGAGTCAAGTTCAACATATATGACTCATTTCCGTTAACTTCCTTCTCTGTGCCATACCAACGTAAGATACTTATATTATTATTTCTCCACTTTGACCATCAAAAGTGACTCCGCACAACGATACCCTTGCTCTTGGGGTTCACCAACTTAATGTGAATATCAAATAATCGATAAGATTCCCACGATATCCTTTCTTTACATCATCTGTATGCATAAAGCTTCCCATTGGAAAAATTTATCATTAAATGTATACTAAATTGCAGATTCATGTTCCAACGGTTTTCTACCCCTAGTAGGGACCCGTTATGTCTTAAAATCTTATATCGTCGCTTATCCTTTCTTTACCTCTAATCAGTCTTACTTGGCCCTAAAATAACCTTTATAAATTGATAACAATCTCATAGCATATATGTGTAAGTATTACCCGTCATATTAACTTATTATTCAAGTTGATATCCCCGTGTACAAAGTGTCTGACCACGCTTATTATTAATTCGTCTACGTTCTTCGTCATTTTGTACTCATGTGTTACTTTAAAGTTGCTTCTAATCCCCTTCTATCACAGTCTTTCTGTTGTTACAAGGCGTACTTTTGGCCTAGTACTTTATCATGTGTGATGTGAGGAGATCTACGAAAAAATGAGGACCCAGGGGCCACATGTTCCAGTTATGAGAGACTCCCTCCATGCGCTCTAATCTATGCACACAAGAGGTTCCTATTCCATAAGAATCAACTTGGCTATACCGCCGATGAATGCTTGGCCCTAAAAAGAGGATTATAAGCCTGATTGATAACAAAACAATCTGAAACCTGTGGGGACCACACTCTTTGTTGGTCCATGACCCAGTCATCCCCAGTGAAGGGATCGCGCTGGACACTCAAATCTAGCGTGACTTCACCATATTTAAAGACGCGTATGCGAGCATCTTCCAAAAGCTGGCAAGTCTTTTGGAAAAATTCGCCCAATTGAGGCCGCTTGGAGATCATCACCCAATGGACCAAGCAGAAGGGGAATATGTTTCTTTCATTCTGGAGCACCTGGGCAGGACATTGAAGAATGTGAAGCCTTCAAGTTCGAGTTGGAACATCTAGTCCACACTGGGGAAATTTGGGTAGCGCTCCCTCCTCGTTACTAGGAAGTAAGGCCATTGGCCAAATGTGTGGTTGTAAGGACGACAACCAGCCATGGCTTCATGGAGGAGTCATATTTTGGGTAGATTTAGGCATCCCTTTCTTTTTCAAATCAAATGTTTTCCCCTATTTATATGTAAAGGGTTAGGGATGTTGTTCCAAGAGGAAGATTGCAACGACACCCCCACTATCCGCGATGCTGATCCAGGCGAGCAACTGTCGAACTGGACCTCTACCCCGCTCTTGGCTCTTTGATAGAGATGATGAATTTAAAATTTTATGGAATCGATGTGTAACACCTCGTACCTTTAACCTAAGGTTTGACCATGATCCTGGACTTAGAAAACCAGATAAAGAATGTGGGAATTGGAATTTCCTCTTTAGTTGTAAGATGGTGGTTTACGCCCATGAACAGTGATCGTATTTCAGTATATGGCCTGTATTTCAAATCGTAAACTGGTACCAAAGATTTCTGAGCATTCTGGAATTTGACATTTGGAGGCTACATTGTTAAAAACGGACCGTATTTTGAAATATGGTCCGTATTTCAAAACATATTTGGAATTTGGGAAAACTTCCTTGATGAAAGTTGTAGAGCTTTGAAATACCTTTCCAACGGTATATTATAGGGGTCAAACGGACATCTGTGCAAAGAGTTATGGCTATTTTACTGAAGAGTCGTAGTGCCGTCCACACAGAATACGGACCGTATTTCAAAATACGGCTCGTCTTTCAAAATACGGCTAGTATTTTGCTAGCGTAAAATTCAATTTTCCAGAACAATATATATTCGTTCATATCAGTTCAAATCATTATTTTTCATTCCTTCAAGCCCTAGAACGACCTCCTACCCTCTTCCATCATCAAAAACACCAAGGTAAGCCTACTCTAATTATTCCAAGTCAATTCTAATACATATCCTTGTAATCTAAACAAGAAATCATCATTCCTAACCTAGGGCCTTCAATAAAACTCATCTCAAGGTTCAAGATTCAAGATTTTGGAAATCTTCTTCAAAGTTCAAGTCTTTAATTCAAGTTTGGAGTATTACCGGGTATGTGGAGTTGCTATCTATGTGTGGGAACATCATTGTTCTTCCCCACGCCTCTTAATCCATAGAGTATGAATTATTACGAAAACTAGGGTTTCTTCTATACCATGCTCATGATAATCCTAGGTCCATGTCCATGATTATATTATGTATAAATTGCCATTATTCTATCATTGTGTTCTTAATAACTCCATATGATCATTGAGAATCAGTCCGTAATCCATGAAAAACCTATACTTTGTATTCCATGGGTTCCTACATGCAAGTTATAAATTATCATGTTATTTTCAAGAAAACACTCTACATGCTTTACACGTTTTCATGCAAGTATATCATGTAACTATGTTGTTCAAACCCATGTTTTACAAGTTATTTGATATGAAACCATGTTTATGTTATATCATGCCAGAACACGCCTATAAGTTATTTTATAAAACCATGCCTACAAGTTATTTCATGAAACCATGTTACAAGTTATTTCGTGAAATCATGATTACAAGTTATTTCACGAAAATCATGGGCTTTTTAGCCAACTATATCATGTTCATGTTTTTGGGAGTTGCACGAATTACCGAGAAGGCTCAGATAGCCTGAAACTACGTAGCCACCGTAGGACAAGGATCGCTCCGCCCAGTTAGAACGATTCCTTAATTTTACACCGAATGGATCCATCAGGCACGTTACCACCTTATACCCTGGCAAGGTGTGGGGGCTCTGTTGGTCCGGCGAGGTGCCAGACTCCACGTATCCACGTGGTGATATCATGTTGTCGATTTATGAAATGCTCTCCCTACTTATCATGTTTTACTTATGTTATATATATATATATATATACACCCATGCTCATGTTCATGTCCAGGTTTTCAGTTTCAGTTCTTATCATGTTATTCCATGTCCCATGTTATTTCTTTCAGTTGCTTTACACACATATCGGTACATTCAATGTCGACGTCCCCTTTATTCTTGGGGGGGGGGGGCACATTTCACGATGCAGGTACGGATTTACAGGACGACGCCTCTGCTCATTAGGATCTGCACTTACCAGCCTATTGGTGAGGCCCATCTCATTCGGGGTTTAGGCATTGTCTTTCTTTATTTAGTTTTGCATCTAAAGGTATGCTGGGGGCCTTGTCGACAAGTATGTTACGTGTTTCAGACTCATATTAGACGTTTCATAGACAAGACAAGTGTCATGTTAGTCTTCCAGAGTTGGTTAGCCGGTTTGGCTCATTTATGATATTGTCCGCATTCATGATTTAACCAAGTACTTATGTTTAATATTATGACTTAGTATGTTTTATAAAAGCTTATCATGCACTTCACGTTATATTTCCGCTCATGTATGCCTCATGATGATTCAGCAAGCCATGTGGTTCGCTCGGTCACATGCGGACAAAAGATAGAGTGTCGTGTTACGCCCAGGCCATGGTTCGGGGCGTGACACGATGGGAATTGGTTGAGGCCCGAGTAATCACCATTTGCACTTTAAATACCTCGTGATGTTTTAAAAATGGAAATGACATGATGTTGATTCGGGTCAGGACCACTATTTTAATTTCTTTTATAAAATTAATGAAGCCTCGATTAGCGAGAAAAATGACTATTTTCTTTTATATACATATATCTTATATTCTAACTATGATTTGCCTGGCTTTTTCAATAATAATAATAAAACAACTCTAAATGTCATGACATGTCACAAAACGAGTGAGTCAAGTGACATAGATGAAGAGGAATACGAAGAGTATGATGAGGAAACAATGTTACCTGAAGGTCTTGTTGAGGAGGTAGAATAGTTTGAGAATGAGCAGAAACCCAACCAAGATGAAACCGAAGTGATTAATCTAGGAGATGAGGAAACAGTTAAAGAAACCAGGATAAGCACGCTTTTAGAAGCACCCCAAAAGGAAGAACTAATAGGACTACTGAGAGAGTATGTGGACATCTTCGCCTGGTCACACGCTAACATGCCTGGGCTAAGAACTGACATAGTAGCCCATCAACGCAGGTTTTACTCTGGTTAAATGGAAAACCAGGCATTTTAAGCTAGATCTGAGCATTCAGTTTAAGGACGAAGTCAAAAAACAAATTAAATCTGGAGTAGTGGAAGTGATAACTTATCCTAATTGGTTAGACAACAGTGTGCCCGTACCAAAGAAGGACAGAAAGATCCGAATCTGTGTAGACTATCGTGATCTCAACAGATCTAGTCCCAGGATAATTTCCGACTCCCAAATATCCCTATACTTATCGACAATTGCGCGAAGCACAAGTTACAATCATTTGTGGATTGCTTCGCAAGGTACCATCAAATTCTGATGAGTGCAGAAGATGCGGAGAAAATAAATTTCATCACGCCATGGGGAGTGTACCACTACCGTGTAATGCCATTTGGCCTAAAAAATGCTAGCGCCACTTACATGAGGGCTATGAACACTATTTTCCATGACATGATCCACAAAGAGATAGAAGTTTACGTGGACGACGTCATTATCAAGTTAAGATAAAGTTCAGAGCATATCACACACTTACGAAAATTCTTTGACAGACTCTGAAAGTTCAATCTGAAGCTAAATTTGGCCAAGTGCGCATTTGTAGTGCCCCCCGGAAGACAGCTTGGGGTCATAGTCAGCCGAAAAGGCATAGAGCTAGACTCGTAAAAAAAATAAAGCTATCCAAGAGCTGCCCCCACCAAAGACCAAGAGGGAGGTCATGAGTTTTCTGGAAAGATATAAATTACATTGGTCGGTTCATAGCCCAGTCCACCATAATAGTGTCACGACCCAGCTCCGTAGGCCATGACTGGTGCCCTACTTAGGCACCCAAACAAACTTACGAACCGAGTTGTCATATTAGGACGTATCCAGATTCAACAGACATTGTTCGTACCGATAGCGGATAACAGACGTCATACCAATACAGAAACGAATGCTGTCCTAAGCGGTCGCCCGTGCAAAATCATCAAATTAAAATCAAACTGGCGGAATGTACATCGCCCAGACACACACATATATACAAACATATGGGCCATATCGGCCATAGTAGCATACGGGCCGCTTAAGGACGCAAAGCAGAATCACATACGAACAAACCAGAACCATATACAAACAGACCGGACCCACGACCCACAACATGACTACAGGCCTCTACAAACAGAACAGAACATGAACATATGACGGGACAGGGCCCCGCCGTACCCGAACGGTCACAAATGTACAGAATGTGCATAGCAAAACATATGTACCAAATATGAGCTCCGGATCGAGGGGAGCACTCCAAAATAGCAGGATCGGAAGCCTAAATCGGGGGATCACCCAACCGAGCGTCTGTACCTGCGGGCATGAAACGCAGCCCCCGAAGAAAGGGGGTCAGTACGAAAGAAGTACTGAGCATGTAAAGCATGAGGTACAGTAATCCAAATCATGGCTGGAGTCAGAGGATACAGAACAAATACAGAAGTAACGGATCAAACCTGTGCAGAATGCAAATGTACAGAATGCAAATAAAAATCATGCATAACGCTCAGGAACGTGGTCACCCCCTGACGCTGGTGCCACAACACATCATACTCCAGAAGTTTTCAAATCTCCGTACAAACTCCGAACATATCACAATGTCACACACACATCAAATCATCATAACAGATCAAATGCCATATCACATCATAACACCATAAACGGTAACCGGCCCTATGGCGAGGTCTCGGAAACCGTAACACATCATACTTCCGAGTAGGTCATAATGCGCACGATCACAAAGCCGGCCCGGGCACCGGCGAACGAAATCATAGTAGTTGGCACGAGCGGAGTAGTGCAGAAACCATATGCATATCAAAAGTAAACCCCAAGACTCGACACATAATTTTCAGAAGGCTCAAAATAGGAGTCGAGTTAATCATAGGCAATATGTCAAAGTTACGGACTTTTAGGTTATCAGTTTTTCTCAAAAACACGTCGTAGATCATCTTCGGAAATTTTAGCATCATTCATAGTAACGAACTTTCAAACATCATTATCGGACATTTCAAACGGACCTTAACGTCATAGGCAAACACTCCTTTTTCATAACGTACGTAAAAGAGCCAAACAAATCAAATAAGAGAAGTCTCGGAACTTACGGGCCCACCTCGGGTCGAGTCGAGGCGGCGGACATAAACTTCCAACGATAGTCTCCATAAGGTTATCCGTGATAGTTTCGGAGCAATTTGGATTCATCTACGAAAGGTACGAAGGTTTACACATCCTTATGTCTAAAGATAAGCATTTGGATTCAATTGCGCTGAATGAATAGTAACTAAAATCAAACTCGGATCTCTAGGAGCAGGATTATCCCCAAGGTTCCGTTTTCGGCCTAGTAGGTCTAGGACATGCCATAAAAAGGATAGGTAAGCTTTACATACCTTGATTGCGCCTTATGCTTGCTTATTCTCAAATCCCGTTCGCTTCAGAATCTACAATTGGTCAAAGTTACCAAACATAAGTCATATGCCTTTAAAAATTCATTCTTGCCCCTTTCTTGTCTACAGAAATTTGGGCAGCACCTCCCCTATAAATTCGCTGCCCCGAGAATATGACTCGGCTCAGAATAACAACAAACAACCCAACAATATCATCAACAACACCAATAACATCAACATTCAATACCAAACACATTATAGCATGAATAGTCCCTCTTTCTCCATAATGCAACAACTTCGACTTCAACTTCACACTTTCAAACTAATATCAACATTTCCATATTCATCAACCCATCAAGATCATTCCGAAAACATTTCATATCATTTTACGACATATTCACAAAATATACATAATATACAAGTTTTCCACCAAAACTATAATTCACTCAAAACTTCCAATTTTCGACATAATTATTCACAACATATTTTTAGCTTCCAATTTCATTTACAATAATCACCATTTGCATCTTACAACCTCAATTCTTGTAATTACATAAACTATATAAAATCGCATACTTTCCGGCAACAACTTAACAACAAATTCTTCATGTCAACTAGAACCATTAACCTTCCATTTACATCACAAAGGCCACAACAACATAATTAACATACTAAATGAATTTAAATTCATCCCTCCTCCACACCCATGGCACACGGCCAAACACAATTTTTGCACACACACGCCATGCACACACACATCACACTTTCATAATTCTCATCCAAGTCTAATCTTTATAGCATGCATACTTATTCCATAACACAAAAGATTAGAATTCTTACCTCTTTCTTGAAATTTCAACTTGCCGCAAACGTGGTTCTTTCGCCAAACTAATTATACCACGTCGGAGAGCGTCTTGAGCTTGCTACTAATTCAAGAAGAACAAGATTTTTGGATCAAGCTAAAGGGCTTGGAAATTTTTCTCTTTTTTTTTTCTTTCTCTTTCTCTCTTGGCCGAAGGCCTTTTTTTTTTTTTCTTGATTTCTCTTTTGTTTTCTTGAAGATTCTATAGATGATCATGAATATATACATGCATCTCCCACTTATTTGTCACATGCTTAGCATGTGACTTGGGTTTGGCTTGGGCCAAGTATGTTGGCCGGCCACCCACACCTCTTGGGCCTCAATTTCATTCAATTATTTTGGGCCCAATAAATTATAGTCCTTACTTCGTAATTCCCGAAACAAATTTCCAAAATTCTAATTTTGCCCTTGGCCTTCCTCGATACCTCCGCATCCGTACTTCCATAACCGGCATACACACATTAAGAAAAATCCAAACATGACCTTATTCCTTACAAGTCAAGGTTATTTCCAAGTTTTTCGAATATGCAAAAATGCCGGATATAACATCCTCCCCCCCTTTAAAACATTCGTCCTCGAATGTTAAATCAGCCTTATAGGTTTTACAAACACTTCGGGGGAAAGGTCTTCCTGCCAATTACATACTCACCCTTGATCGAAGTAATTATAAGAGCCTTCACTTTCCAAGTCCTCCTATCATTTTCCGATATTGCGGTATTGGGGCTGTTCGAAATCCCATTTAGTCTAACGGTCCATACGATTTTAAATCGGATATAGGGCGAACAGAATCTTTGTCAGAACCAGAAGATCAGAGGTATGTCGGACGGAGTCATAATCGGGGTCAGAAGTACAGAAGTGTAGCAGACAGGAACGTAATCATACATCATACCAAACAGATTCATGATCTGAGCCAGACGCACAGAAGCATATTAGACAGAAACGTGATCAGATTCAGAAACACAGAGGTATAGTAGATAGAGCTTTATTGAAAACAGGGACACAGAAATTTGGCGTACAGAATCGCGATCAGAGTCAGACTACTTTTACTAACGCTTCAGGGACCTACGAAAGTTTCCTTCTTTTTCTTCGATCTCGTCTGTCTTAATCTGTGTAATTCTTTTTCGACCTCTAATTACCCCACACACTCAAATTCCACTTAAGTTGCCCCGAGTTCTCATTTAGTCTCCATATCTACATTTGTGAAAAATTCTTGACATACTTCCCAGGGGGGGTCACCCATCCCAGAATTGCTCTGGCCCCAGCACGCTTAACCTCGAAGCTTTAAAGCATTTTAGTGTCTTCATGCTGGGATAGTCACGTCCACTCCCCCACACACTTTTGTCACGTAATTCTAGGTCAATCGGGGTCTTAACAAATTTTTCGGAAAGTTTTCATAGCGGGTCCCACTCCGTAATCTAAAGGGGTCGTTTATCCCCTGTCTATATGGTCTACTGTCTTAGCCGTCCAAATTCCCTATATTCGACTCCTGCCTGTATATATAGCTATCTCAAATGATTCTGCAAACTCGGATTTTTATCTTACTTTTACCAACACGCAAAAAGGAAAAAGATCACGTAACACAATGGAATATCGGTCTATCGTACACATATTCATCAAAAAAGGATTAATAATGTACCGGGTCCACGTCCGGCGATGCCTGCGAGTTATGCCGACGGTACGAAAGCATATATGCGGTTCGAAGGACCGCTAAGATCAGAACCTCCGCCACGGCCTCTGCCGCGGCCTGCTGGAGCTGGCATACTTCGCCCCGCAGGGCGCATAGCTGAAGGAGTAGCTGACGAACCAGCAACTGAACCCGTCGGCTGTGCTGCACCACCAGGACTGCCCACCCACGGACAATCTCGCATAATATGACCTTGGCGGCCGCAAGAAAACAAAGCCCCTCGTAGCCGGTAGCACCCCCTCGGGTGCGACCTCCCACAATACGAACATCGGGGCATAGGTGGCCCTCGTCCGACCGGGACCTGCGCTAGGCCGAGGACACGGGGGCTCGGCGTGGTCCGTCCCGGACGGTCCCGCGCCATCAAATCGCCCACCGGCAGACCGTATATCCCGAGAGACGAGAGGGAAATATCCAGAGAGAGAGAGAGAGAGAGAGCGACCGAGGCCGCCCGCCCTAGAATCTCCAAAATACCCGGCCAGACCCGGCCCCTTGGGCGGCCTCCTATCACGATCTCTCGCCGGCTCGGTCCGCCGGTGCCGGTCCTCCATCCCCCGAGCATAGGCCCGTAACCTAGCAATATCCATCCGTCTCGCGCGCCGCCATCGACACAAAAAGGTCAACCAAGTAACGATCTAGCCCGAGCACATACCGGTGCATCCGATCGCCCATGTCCGCCACTATAGTAGGGGCATACCGGGCCGCAGAATCAAACTCAAGATTATACTCACGAACACTCCGACCCCTCTCGCTTTATCGCAAAAATCTATCAACTCTCGCCCTCCGCGCCTCCGGGGGCAAGAAATGGCGGAGGAAAAACGGCGTGAACTCGTCCCACGTGGCCGGGCAAGCACCTCACCCCGGGATAGTTCCCAGGACTCGTACCAATTAAGAGCAATATCCCGTAACTCGTGTGAGGCTAGCTCGACCGACTCGGTCTCTGAGGCCCTGACCAGTCACAATGAGCGCCTCATCTCCCGAATGAAGTCATGGGGGTCCTCGTCGGGCTTAGACCCGAAAAACTCGGGGGCTACATGTCAAGAAATCACGGACCCTCGCATCGTCACGTCGTCATCATCATCACCCCCTCGGTCGCGTCCGTGAGCCCGTCCTCGCTACTATAGTCGTCAATAAGCGTACCGCCTCCCTTAACGTCCTCTCGTCCTCGCACCCGGGGGGGCCGGGGCTCGTGGAGCTAATGGTGGAGCGCTCCCGCCCCTCCGATAATGGTACGCGTAGAACCCTCGGCCGGGCACAACATCGAGGCATAGTCCGAGCGCGGGCCCTAGTAACCCCTCGAGCCCGGCTAGTCTCTCCCATCTCCGGCGCGCGCCGGGGGCGCCCGTTGCCTTCTTTGGAGGCATCACCGAAAAATACAACAATCGATCGTAAAAGAATCATCTTAATAGCACGGCTCTCTATCGCACGATCTAAGATCCAAAGAAAGGGAAACATCCTAAATGTCCCGTAGCCTCCTCGTTTATAGATGTGGTGCACAACACACCGATAAACAAGACTCTACGAGACACGGCCTGTAGACATTCCGAGGACAAACCGCTCTGATACCACTTTTGTCACGACCCAGCCCCGTGGGCCGTGACTGGTGCCCTACACAGGCACCCAAACAAACTTACGAACCGAGTTGTCATATTAGGACGTATCCAGATTCAACAGACATTGTTCGTACCGATAGCGGATAACAGACGTCATACCAATACAGAAACGAATGCGTCCTAAGCGGTCGCCCGTGCAAAATCATCAAATTAAAATCAAGGCGGCGGAATGTACATCGCCCGTACACACACACATATATACAAACATATGGGCCGTATCGGCCATAATAGCATACGGGCCGCTTAAGGACGCAAAGCAGAATCACATACGAGCAAACCAGAACCATATACAAACAGACCGGACCCACGACCCACAACATGACTACGGGCCTCTACAAACAAAACGAACATGAACATATGACGGGACGGTGGCCCCGCCGTACCCGAACGGTCACAAATGTACGAATGGAATGCATAGCAAAACATATGTACCAAATATGAGCTCCGGATCGAGGGGAGCACTCCAAAATAGCAGGATCGAAAGCCTAAATCGGGGGATCACCCAACCGAGCGTCTGTACCTGCGGGCATGAAACGCAGCCCCCCGAAGAAAGGGGGTCAGTACGAAAGAAGTACTGAGCATGTAAAGCACGTGAGTACGGTAATCCAAATAATGGGCCGAGTCGAGGATACATAACAAATACGAAGTAACGGATCAAACCTATGCGAGAATGCAAATGTACGAGAATGCAAATAAAAATCATGCATAACGCTCAGGAACGTGGTCACCCCCTGACGCTGGTGCCACAACACATCATACTCCAGAAGTTTTCAAATCTCCGTACAAACTCCGAACACATCACAATGTCACACACACATCAAATCATCATAACAGATCAGATGCCATATCACATCATAACACCATAAATGGTAACCGGCCCTACGGCGAGGTCTCGAAAACCGTAACACATCATACTTCCGAATAGGTCATAATGCGCACGATCACAAAGCCGGCCCGGGCACCGGCGAACGAAATCATAATAGTTGGCACGAGCGGAGTAGTGCAGAAACCATATGCATATCAAAAGTAAATCCCAAGACTCGACACATAATTTTCAGAAGGCTCAAAATGGGGGTCGAGTTAATCATAGCCAATATATCAAAGTTACGGACTTTTAGATTATCAGTCTTTTCAAAAACACATCGTAGGTCAATTTCAGAAATTTTTAGCATCATTCATAGTAACGAACTTTCAAACATCATTATCGGACATTTCAAACGGACCTTAACGTCATAGGCAAACACTTCTTTTTCATAACGTACGAAAATGAGCCAAACAAATCAATAAGGGAAGTCTCGGAACTTGCGGGCCCACCTCGGGTCGAGTCGAGGCGGCGGACATAAATTTCCAACGTTAGGTTCCATAAGGTTATCCGTGATAGTTTCGGAGCAATTTGGATTCATTTACGAAAGGTACGAAGGTTTACACATCCTTATGTCTAAAGATAAGCATTTTGATTCAATTGCGCTGAATGAATAGTAACTAAAATCAAACTCGGATCTCTAGGAGCAGGATTATCCCCAAGGTTCCGTTTTCAGCCTAGTAGGTCTAGGACATGCCATAAAAAGGATAGGTAAGCTTTACATACCTTGATTGCGCCTTATGCTTGCTTATTCTCAAATCCCGTTCGCTTCAGAATCTACAATTGGTCAAAGTTACCAAACATAAGTCATATGCCTTTAAAGATTCATTCTTGCCCCTTTCTTGTCTACAGAAATTTGGGCAGCACCTCCCCTATAAATTCGCTGCCCCGAGAATATGACTCGGCTCAGAATAACAACAAACAACCCAACAATATCATCAACAACACCAATAACATCAACATTCAATACCAAACACATTATAGCATGAATAGTCCCTCTTTCTCCATAATGCAACAACTTCGACTTCAACTTCACACTTTCAAACTAATATCAACATTTCCATATTCATCAACCCATCAAGATCATTCGAAAACATTTCATATCATTTTACGACATATTCACAAAATATACATAATATACAAGTTTTCCACCAAAACTATAATTCACTCAAAACTTCCAATTTTCGACATAATTATTCACAACATATTTTTAGCTTCCAATTTCATTTACAATAATCACCATTTGCATCTTACAACCTCAATTCTTGTAATTACATAAACTATATAAAATCGCATACTTTCCGGCAACAACTTAACAACAAATTCTTCATGTCAACTAGAACCATTAACCTTCCATTTACATCACAAAGGCCACAACAACATAATTAACATACTAAATGAATTTAAATTCATCCCTCCTCCACACCCCAGGGCACACGGCCAAACACAATTTTTGCACACACTCACGCCATGCACACACACATCACACTTTCATAATTCTCATCCAATTCTAATCTTTATAGCATGCATACTTATTCCATAACACAAAAGATTAGAATTCTTACCTCTTTCTTGAAATTTCAACTTGCCGCAAACGTGATTCTTTCGCCAAACTAATTATACCACGTCGGAGAGCGTCTTGAGCTTGCTACTAATTCAAGAAGAACAAGATTTTTGGACCAAGCTAAAGGGCTTGGAAATTTTTCTCTTTTTTTTTTTTTTTTCTTTCTCTCTTGGCCGAAGGCCTCTTTTTTTTTTTTCTTGATTTCTCTTTTGTTTTCTTGAAGATTCTATAGATGATCATGAATATATACATGCATCTCCCACTTATTTGTCACATGCTTAGCATGTGACTTGGGTTTGGCTTGGGCCAAGTATGTTGGCCGGCCACCCACACCTCTTGGGCCTCAATTTCATTCAATTATTTTGGGCCCAATAAATTATAGTCCTTACTTCGTAATTCCCGAAACAAATTTTCAAAATTCTAATTTTGCCCTTGGCCTTCCTCGATACCTCCGCATCCGTACTTCCATAACCGGCATACACACATTAAGAAAAATCCAAACATGACCTTATTCCTTACAAGTCAAGGTTATTTCCAAGTTTTTCGAATATGCAAAAATGCCGGATATAACAAATAGTTTAGCCCATACTCAATTTGTTGAAAAAAGACGCGTCGACGAAATGGATTGAAGAGTGTCAAAAAGCATTCAACGCCATCAAGAAGTACCTTTCCAACCCACTAGTGTTGGCTCCTCCTAGACCGGGAAGCCCAGTTGACAAGGATTTCGAACCACTTCGAACCTACTTTTTGGACGAAGAGGTATTAACGGTGGATGAAGACAGCTGAACCCTATTCAGACTGGAGAATGTTTTTCGATGGTGCAATCAATTATAAGGGTTCTTGAATTGGAGCAGTCTTAGTATCATAAATAGGACAACATTACCCAATGGCCACGAAGCTCAAGTTCCAATGCACCAACAATATGGCGAAATATGAGGCCTGCTTCTTAGGCCTCTAAATGGCATTCGACATGGACAACCACGAGTTATTGGTAATAGGCGATTCAGATCTAGTAATTCACCAAGAACAAACAGAATGGGCTACGAAGAACGCCAAAATCTTGCCATATGTAAACCTCGCATAAAGGTTGTGCAAAAAGTTCAAGAAAATTGAATTCAAGCATACACCAAGGGCTCAAAATGAATTAGCCGATGCTCTGGCTACCATAGCGTCCGTGATCCTGAAAGCAGCCATATTGACCCACTTGAGATAATCTTAAGAGAAGAACATGCTTACTGTTCTCATGTGGAGGCAGAACCCGATGGTAAGCCATGGTACGCCGACATAAAAGCTTATTTGGAGAAGGGAGAATATCCCGAAAATACCACGAGCAATCAAAAGAAATAATCCGGAGAATAACCAATGGATTCATCCTAAATAAGGAAATACTCTACAAAAGAATACCAGATCTTGAATTGCTCAGACACGTGGATGCCGCAGAGGCCACACAATTGCTAAAAGAAGTACATGCTGGGACCTGTGGGCATCACATGAATGGGTTTGTTCTATTTAAGAAAATTTGACTAGCGGCTATTCTTTGGGTGACAACGCAAACCGGCTGCCGGTAAGTTCGTGCCAAGATGCCATCAATGTCAAATTCACAGAGACCTGATCAGAGTCCCACCAAGTGAACTTAATATCATGAGCTCAACTTGGCCATTCGTTGCCCTGGGCATGAATCTCATTGGACCCATCAAACCAGCCGTATCTAATGGACACTGATTCATCTTGGTCGCCATAGATTATTTCACCAAGTGGGTGGAAGCCACATCACACAAATCAGTGACAAAGAAAGTGGTCGTTGATTTCCCCCGAAGCAATATCATATGCCGATTCGGCATACCAGAGTCCATCTTAACGGACAATGGAGAAATCCTGAATAGTCACTTGATGAAAGACATCTGTGAGCAATTCCAAATAATCCATCGAAATTCCACTGCCTACTGACCACAATAAATGGAGTCATAGAAGCAGCCAACAAGAATATCAAGAGGATATTAAGGAAAATGACAGACAATTATAAGTGTTGGCACGAACAGTTGCCGTATGCATTGCTAGGATACCTAACGATAGTTCGGACTTCAACAGAGGCAACTCCGTACTTTCTTGTCTATGGCGCCGAGGCAGTCATACCCGCCGAGGTGGAAATACCGTCACTCAGAATCATACAAGAGCAGGGTTGGACAATGCCGAATGGGTCTAAAACCGATACGAGCAATTAGCTTTGATCGATGAGAAAAGAATGATTGCCGTATGCCACAACCAATTATACCAACAAAGGATGGCTCGTGTCTTCAACAAGCAAGTCAAAGCTCTACTTTTTTAAAATAGGACAATTGGTACTCAAGCGAGTGCTCTCTCACCAAGATGAGTACAAAGAAAAGTTCGCACCCGACTGGCAAGGCCCGTACGTGGTCCGTAAGGTACTATCCGGAGGAGTGGTGATTTTAGCTTAAATGGACGGTCAAGAATGGCCCAAAGCAATCAATTTAGACGTAATCAAGAGATACTACGCTTGAAGCCACACTTTTCAATTTGTAATCATACTTTTGCTTGTAATCACTATAGCAAGACCTATCTCTTATGCCAAAGATACGTAGAAAATCCATGTCGGATTTGGTCTTCCCTTTTGTACTAGATAGAAAATCCAAATGATTTCCATGTAATTTAAACTACGCAATGACCTGATTTACCAGGTGGGATATGTAGGCCGTCCATGTAGGACTCAGTCACATTATTAGAAAAAATCAATTATTTTATTCTGAACTATGTTTGACTTGATTTCTGTTGTGACAAGATATGTAAGCGATCCTCGAGCTAGGTCTTACCGATAAAAAAACCCCCAAGAAATCCTTAAAAATCCACAGGGGCACTCAAAAATTCCAAAATTCAGAGTTGGCATGAAAGTTTGCCAATACATCTTCAATTTGGGGCAGAATTTTTGAGAGGACCTCAAAAATTCCTTCATAACAATTTGGCACGAGAGTCAGCCGACCCAAACCCTCAACTAGGCAGAATTTTGAGAGGATCTAAAAAATCCCCTTACTATAATTCAGCACGAGAGTTCGCAGGTATAAACCTCAAACTGGGGCAGAATTTTTGAGAGGATCTCAAAAATTCCACCGGATAAAGCTAGACTGCCTCCGCAAGACGTTGCAGACGACTAAAGATTCTCGCTCAATTGCACATGTCATGACGACAAACATAAATGCTTTAAAAAATTATAGACCGTTTTTACAATCAAACGTTTTGAAAAGTTTATGATCAACACTTTAAAAAATCTTGTTTCATTTTGCTTTAAGACAAATTCATCCTCTCATATTACCGAATCCAAGAGGATCGAAACTGAGAGCGCAACCAAGCAAGCAAAGGAATGACGTGATAAGAATCGACGAGGCAGATCAACCTCATATAAAATTAACACTCAATCTATGGATGCACGTTCCCTAGTGTCGTTTGGAAGACGACCATTTACTTTCCTAACCCGTTTGTTAAAACAGGTAAGAAGCGGCTCGCCGGAGGAAATCCCGATCCATATGTAGTGCGAAATTAAGCCAAAAGGGATATGAAAGGACAAAGCGCCACAAGGGTGGCACAACATAGTTAAGAGGGTTATGAAAGGACAAAGCACCACAAGGGCAGCACGATCTAGCCAAAAGGGCTACAAAAGGACAAAAGCGCCACAAAGGCAGCACTATCTAGCTAAAAGAGTTGTAAAAGGATAAAAACACTATAGAGGACAAAGCACCCCAAGGGTAGCACAATCGAGCCAAAAGGGCTACAACGAGCAAAACGTCATGAGGACAAAATCATCAGGTCAAAAGGATCACACAACGAATGAAACGACATATCATGAGAGAGGGTACAACCGACATAAAGATGAAAGAAAGGCAATCTAGCCAAGAGGGACATAACTGTCATTCAGTAATACAAACATGCCGAGAGGGCCGTTCATACAAATATACCGAGAGGGCCATTCATACAAACATGCCGAGAGGTCCATTCATACAAACATACCGAGAGGGCCATTCATACAAACACGCCGACAGGACCATTCCTACAAACATGCCGATAGGACCATTCATGCAAATATTGCCAAGAGGGCCATTCATTCAAACTGCCGAGAGGGTCATTCATTCATTCAAACTACCGAGAGGGCCATCCATTCATATGAACATTGCCGAGAGGGCCATTCGTTCAAATTGCCAAGAGGGCCATTCAGTCCATTCATATGAACATTGCCGAGAGGGCTATTCATTCAAATTGCCAAGAGGTCCATTCATTCAAACTACCGACAGGGACATTCATTCATTCAAACTGTCAAAAGGGCCATCCATTCATATGAACATTGCCGAGAGGGCCATTCATACGAACATTGCCAAAAGGGCCATTCATATCAAACATTATCGAGAGGGACATTCATATCAAATGTTGCCTAGAGGATCATTCATATCAAACACTGCCGAGAGGGCCATTCATACAAACACTGCCGAGAGAGCCATTCATACGAACACTGCCGAGAGGGCCATTCATACGAACACTGCCGAGAGGGCCATTCATACAAACACTGTCGAGAGTTCCATTCATACGAACACTGTCGAGAGGGCCATTCATCCGAACACTCTCGAGAGGGCCATTCATACGAACACTGTCGAGAGGGTTTTTTATATCAAACATTTACGGGGGGCATTCATATCAAACACGATCGATAGGGCCATTCAATTTAAACAAGCCACCGAGAGGGCCATTCATGCAAACAAACGCCAAGAGGGATATTTATTTTGAAAAGCCGAGAAGGCCAATTCATACGAGCAATGACCAAGAGGGTCATATGAGCCGAACGGCGCCAAGAGGGACACCTATTCTCTAAAGTTAGCTGAGAAGGCCATGTCATTGAAGCCACGCAAGGGTGGTGAAACAAAGACACAGACCAAGAAGGTCATTCAAAACAAATGGTGCCAAGAGGGCTACCCACGTAAAGAGATTACAATGACAGAGCCACGCAAGGGTGGTAAGGAAACTACACAAGACCAAGAAGGTTATTCAAATCAAACGGTGCCAAGAAGGTGACCCATATGAAATTAAACCAAGAGGGTACAGTTACGAAGCCACGCAGGGGTGGTTAAAGCAGAAAACAAGGACCAAGACCAAGAAGGTCAACCATGACGTTACTCAGCAAATGGAAACAGGTTCATAGCCACCAAAGAGAGGAGCAGGACAATTAAACCAGATCCAGATGCATGCAGAGCAAACGTAAAACTTTTATTACATAGCCAGTCGAGATAGGGTGCCAACGAGAGTCAAGCTCTTTGTCCAGTAATTGGAAGATCACTCTACCTTGTTCTCAGTTGCACTAAATTGATTTTGATGGATTTCGCTTTCTTCAAAATTCCTGCAACCGGCCGGAGACATACTGGAAAGTACAAAGGCATTCCCGCATAAGGGATACCCTTTTCCACCAATTAAGTCGAACTACAAGTAACCTGATTCAAGTGACTTGATTCCCAAAATCAGGAATATGTAGGCAAACTTAATACCAGAGAACCGGTCACATTCCAACAAACCATTCCGGGACTTCTCAGTTTTGAAACTGGAAGATCCGAGATTTGTTTTATGAAAATTGCGTTAGAAGTTTAGTTGAGTCAAACTATAAATGACCTGAATTCTCATAAAGCCTAAGATATGTAGGAAACCCAGAGACTAGGGTCCGGCCATGATTTTGAAAATTTCATAAAAAGAGAGAAGTATTGTGAATTGGTCGGTCAAAAATCAGGTTTGTCAAATTTCGATGATCAGAGATGGCTTTGCCATCCTCGAATAACGCGGCAGTTGTTGACACCTAATTTTTGCCCTTCAATAATTTTATTTAATTATTCGGAGTTCTTGAGTCACATACAGAGTAGAATATACATTTTACAAGTCAAAAATGGTTTTATAAAATTATTTCGGTGACATTTTGCCATTTCATTTGGCGAAATGTCATCAAGTCTACTATTGTGTAGGCAAAATATCATCAAGTATGCTATTGTGTATCATCTTATATATCCGGTATATTTCTTAGAATTTCAAGCATATTTACCAAGATTAATTCAAAATAGTGGAAGCAATTACTTGATTAATTGTTCAAAATTATTTAATGGTCATTGATAAATATTTTACTCCGTTAAGTCAAGAAATATTATTAATTAAATAAATAATTCAATTACATCTCAATTTTATGATTTATTTAATTTCAATTGCAATTCTTTTTTAAAATGGTTGAAATTGAAATTAACAAATCAATTAATGTGATAACCGTGGTTATAATTGAAAAAAGGCCAATTGTTTTCTACACTTTAATTATGGCTAAAATTGAAATTGTTGATTTTATTTTATTTATGGGATTAATTGAGGTCATGATTAAAATGATTAACTGGTCTACATTTTTTCCTTGGCTACAATTGAAATAGATTAGAGTTTTTAATTAATGGCGACATTTTGTGAAATCAGCTTGAATATGCATAATATACGAATTGGGTCAAGACCCTTTTTAAGAAGGGCAATTCACAGAATTGCCCTTCTTTTGGGGTGGTCTTTAAATTTTGCCCCTCATATTTGAAATCTTTAAATTTTGCCCTTCGGCTAAAACTCATAGGTTCCAAGTTCGAACCCACACACAGTCAAAATTTTAAAAAAAATTCGCAGAGCGAAGTTTAAAATTCGCTATGCCCCCACCTAAGCATACACTTGTGAAGAATTAACAAAGTTATTTGACCCCGCATAATTATGCCTTTGTAAGATTTGGACTTGGCGTAAGTATGCCGGGTCCGGCATAACTTTGATAATTCCTTCACAAGTTTATCGTTCTGATCCAACATAAAAGTTTGCCCATTAAAAGTATGCCCCCCACCAAAGATAACTAAAAGTCCCACGGAAAGGCGACTTTGCCTCTTCAACATATATATATATATATATATATATATATATATTTTTTTTTTTTTAACTTTTTAAGGTAAACTTTTAGTAATGCCTTAACTAAAAGTGTGTCCGATAAAACATATGTCCCATAAGGCGTAAGTTTTCCTTAATGCATAACTAAAAGTTTGCCTTATAAGGCAAAGTTTAAATTTTGCTATATTTCTGGTACTTTTAGTTATGTTTAACTAAAAGTCACGGTGGGTACGTACTTTTAGTTATGTTTAAATAAAAGTCGCCGGAGGGGCGCACCCGCCTTATATATATATATATATATATATATATATATATATATATTTTTTTTTTTTTTTTACTTTTCAAGGTAAACTTTTAGTTATGCCTTAACTAAAAAGTATGCCCCAAAGATATAACTAAAAGTATGCCCATAAGGCGAAACTTTTCTTTAAGGCATAACTTAAACTTTGCCTTATAAGGCAAAGTCTATGCCTTAAGGAAAGTTTGCTTTATGGGCATAATTTTGTTATTTTAACTAAAATTCGCCCCATAAGGCATAACTAAACTATGTCTTAGGAAAAAATTCGCCTTATGGGGCGAGTTTTAGTTATGCTGATCCGGCATAACTTTAGCTTTTCACAGATTATGTTTGATCCGCATACACTCACCTAGTCCCGCTTGCGAAATTATTTTTTTATTTTATGCTTGAGCGGGGGTTCGAACCCGTAACTTCATGTATTCGCCCACCTTTCCAAAGTCAAGCAAGACAACTTAAAGACCACAAACATGAGGCAGAAATTTAAAGGCCACAAATTTGAGGGGCAAAATTTAAAGACCACCCCAAAAGAAGGGCAGTCCGCGCAAAAAAATGTTTTAAGAAATTGGCCAGGCCCAGAGGACTTGACCCGACCCACTTCGCATATACATACACAAATAGGCCTCTTAGGCCTGTTTGTTTGTGAAAGGGCCCCTTTGTTATCTCTTGCTTCGGCCATCAACGCCCAGAAATGGCAAGATCTTTACACGCTTTTGCTTTGTACAGTCCATGCATGGTCGTTTTTGGCAAAGCAATCAATGCTTCACCTTCTCTCCACCATAGAGCCACCAGGAAAGGTAAAAAAAACCTCTTCCTCTCTCTTTATTTGCGTTTTTGCACAAACAAGGACTAGTTCCTTGATGAGTTTTGTCGTGTTGCTTGCTAAAAGCCACGATTTCTATTGGTTCTCACATTTTTACAAGGATTCAAGATGAATCCCTCAAAAACACTTACAAGTCCTACATCGGTTGATACACTGAAATTTCAGATTTTTGGAGCCTATATAAAGGACCTCCTGCTTCATAACACAAACACACACAGACAAGTCTCAAAAATTCGAAAATACATACAAGTGTATTTTTTTTCCAAATAGAGCAAATAGTCCCCAGTTTAACTAGGGTTTTAGTGTTCAGCTGAAGTCTTTAATTAATTGGGATTTTAGTATAAAATTTATTTTCTTTTGTGGCTGAGTATCGAGTGGTGGAGGAGTTGGAGCTTCCAAATTCATTCGCGACCAAGGCTGCGCAAAGAAGAGGTAATTCTCTCCTTTTATTTATTTTCATCATTTTGCGTTATTAGTCTGTTATATGGTTATGTGTTTAGTAGATGCTTGTTAATATATGTTTTTAGTTTAGCTTAGTATTAATTAGTTTAATTTAACATTAATTTCTTAGATAGTTAGTTTAGTAGTTATAGGTGTTAAGACAGTTCAGTTAGATATTAGCATGCCTATAGTTTCTGTTTAAGTTGAGCATCGGCTAATCATGTGTTTGTTTGATATTTGTTTGGTTCATTAGCATGCTTAGTTTGGGTTAGTGTAAATGTTGTTTAGTTGTAGGCTTGCTAGGTTAATTTAGCATTGTCAACATGTCTCATGTTTTGCTCATATTAGTTTAGTTGCTGTTTAACTAAGTATGTGCTAGATTAATTTAACCATTGGCATGCCTGTAGCTTAGCTTAATCACTGATTCAATTATATAATTAGTCTAGTCATTAACATACTGTAGCTTGATTTAACTCAATCCATGGTTAATGATGTGTCTATTTAAGGTGATTAAAAGCATGCTTAAGTTGTGTAAAATTTCTGTTTTTGTAAAATTAGTAGGTTTATCTATATGCTTTGTTAGTATGGCCTACAAATCAGGCCTAATGATGATTAGATAGTTTGTTTGGTCCGGTATAACTTAGCTAATATATGACTGGTCTGTAGACTTGTTTGACTCAGCTTCTTAGAAGATGAACCATCCTTATCTTGATTCATGAATTCTATATTAATCTTAACTCATAGCTTGGTCCTAAAATATATAGCAATGAGTGTTGTGTGCAGTTACCTTTAGTATAAGATGTTGGCTTCTGCCTACAAATCATGTGTAAGAGTAACTCCCATTGGAGAGTCAATATGATAGTCCTTGTCCCTTCTTCCCCTCTGATTAAGTTATCTATGTGTGCACTGTGAGGTCAAACTATGATTAGAATATGATTTAGGAATGACATATGTGAAATCCCTGTGATCAAGATGCTAAAATCAAAACCAAGTTAACAAATGAACTGAGTGGAGAGCATGGCATTTTCCAAAAGAGCTCAACTTCTTTCTTCAAATAAAGGGATTTTTTTCCAAAATATTTCAAATGATATGCCATGACGTGATATAAAAGATTTTAAACTTTTTTAAGCAAATAATTACAAATCACATGTGAAGCTTGATGAAATATAGAGGATTTACAGGAAACTTGGTTTTCCTATTTTCCGCGACTCTAAAAAAATAAGTCCACAAACAAGTAACAACGATCAAGGAACCGGCCATAGGTCCAAGCTTCAAGTCCGGCCCCGTTCATCTTCTCGAAAAGAAGGTACATGCTAAAAGATTCCCGTTGACCAATTGAAGGACTTCATCATGGAAGCTATCAAGGATAAATTTGAGTCAACATCCAAATATTCTTTTATATATGTTAAGTCTTATACGCAAAGAATTGATAACTTGAAGATTCCTGCTGGCTATCAACTTCCTAAGTTGTAGCAACAGGACCGCAAGGGAAATCCGTTGAAACTTGCAATAATGTTGGAACATATGGTGATTACCTTGTAAAACAATTCGCTCAACCCCTCAAAGGAAATGCCTTCTATTGGTACAGAGACCTCAAACCTAGTTCCATTAATAGGTGGGAGCAACTAGAGCAAGAATTCCTCAAGAGCTTCTACAACACAAGGCGTGTTGTGAGCATTGTTATACCCCATTTTAATCGAGTCAAAGCAGAGTACAATATATTGGTGATTCCTAATTATTTAACTTAAGGAGTCACCACCTAATAATTTTTAAAGGAGAATTAGGATACATATTTTAACTAAGTAAATGCTAAAAATTAACTCCGATTAATGATCTACTTAACTAATGTGATTCTAGGTAAGGGTTATTAATTATCCTAAGGGGAAGGGGTTAAGCATCCTTTAAGATCCGTTAACTACGGTTAATGGGTCAAACTTAGGTTAATTAATAATACAGATTAAAATATTTATGAAAATAGCGTTTAGATACTCTAAGTATTGAAGAAGAATAATTTATAATTAACAAGTTTAAAATATTATTACATGTCAAATTTAAAATTTCGCTAAAGATCAAAACATGAAGGAAAAAAAACCTCTACAAGTTGGGATTTTTCTGATGACCAAACAGAGAGAAAAGTGACATGAGCCTTCATTGTTCTAAAAAATACATTTGAGCAGTTTTAAAAATGTTATGGAACCAAAATAATTTTTAAAAAATAAATAAAAAGTTGCTGGCTTAAAGCATAGGCAAGTCTCCAAATAAGTTCTATCCTTTAAAAATATTTCAAAACGATAAGTGGCACTTCTAATCCACCTACTCCAAAGCTACGTTTTTTTTAGCAAAGAGTAACATAAGATTTGAGAAATACACAAGTTCAAATAGTGCACTGATATATTTCAACGGGTATAGGACTGCTTCAAAAACTGTTGTCAAGTTCATTATCTTAAATTCTTATATAATATTACTACTCTTTTTAAGTGATGATAGTATTACCTTACTAATAATAATGAATAGGGGGTAGTCTAAATGATAAAACTAAAACCTGTGTATTAACTACTATAAATTTATCCTACAACCCCAAAACTCGGGATAAAGCCAAACATACACAAGTCAGCAAAATAATGAAAATAGAATGACTGGTAGATGAAAGATTGTCATGGGAGGCCCGAAGCGAAAGTTGCTCGTTCTTCTTGGAGATTCGATGCACTTAAAAGAAACTCTGCGGAATTGACTCGATGCACGAATAATAGCAGAGTCTTGGGTTGAGGCTCCGAGTTTTGAGAGAGTCCCAAATTAAGACTCCATTTGCTCCAAAGTGTACATGTAAAAGGGAGAAAACATAAAAATTAGTAGGAGCAATTCCACCTTTTCATAATGAGCAAATGACTTAAACAGATTTAAGAGTACACAGAAATCCAATTAATAAGACCAACGCAACTATAGTTCATTACCAAAGGATTTACGACTGGCCTAGTACACCAAAATTCTCAACAGCTAGGTACGACTTTAGAATTCAAACAACACTTAGTCAAATTTAAGTATTCAGTATATTAACATTAAAACGTCTACTATAGGAAGTCTTGGAGAAAATAAATAATACTACTCCTAAAATTACATATTTTCCACTACCAGTTCTGCTGAAACAAAGAACAGCGTATAAGTTCAATCATTTTTTAAGTTTTAAAATAAACACACACATAAGCTTTCTTTATCAATGAATAAAAATATGCTACAACCCAAGAGTATGACATATATGGTGTAAAGAAATCAAAACAGGATCCAAAGGCATTAAAACGGAAATAAAACATAGCAGCAAAGCGTATAGCGTTATGGTTTGGCCATAAAATCCTTATGAGACCATTTTGAATGCCGAAAACTTCAAACCATTATTCTATCGTGTCACACCAGTATCAAATTTACATTAACATATTATAATACCACTAAGGCAAGAACAACTTAAAACACGATTATTTTTTAAACACACCCACTAAGATTTCGACCAAAAGAATAACGAAAAGGATCATATTTTATTTCCTATTTTCTCTAAACACATAGAAGCATACAATGTGATTTGTACAACACTCAAAACAAAGAGGATCAAATAACAATCATTTAATAAATATCACTTCAAAACAGAGATTTTAACACATAATTTTTAAGAGCAGAAAGATGGCTAGCAAACTTATTATTTTCACATGTTGGTAAAAACACGCATCAAATTGCATATTAACAGCATCAAAGAGGGATACTGACACTGACCTTTTGCGGGTGCAGTGAACAGAGGCAAGGGTCTTTCAGATCCTTCGGACTACGAACTTTGCTCACAAACAAAGCAATATGATAAAAACAAAAGATATCTCTGACGTAGCTAGAAGTCGACAGAGATCTAAGAAGAGAGAAAACGAGCAATGAAACCTAATTTGGATTTTATATTTTTTTAAAAAAATATAAATAGTATGAAACAGAGAGTATTTTTCTTGGATGTTTGGAGAGGGAAAAGTAGCAGCCAAGACCTTGTTCAAATGAACTCCAAATGCTTGTATTTGTAGGACAAATTTAGGGTTTGCTAGGGTAATTTTTAGGCGAGATTTTGAATTAGAATTTCAACTTCCAAATCTGGTCAACATACCCGTTCAAATTGAACGTTGGTAAGTCCCCTGCCAGAACAGGATGAGAAAGATGACCTTTGCTTGAAATGGACATTCTAACTTCTGACACTAAATAATGAAGTTTGAAATCTTCTTCAAAGATGGAGATAAAGTCAAAAATGTCTTCTGCCATTGCAGAGTAATACACGTTAAGCGTTTAGCCGCTGGTGAGTAGATGAGGGATACTTTGCAAAATAAGTTGGCGAGTCTGGGCTCTTGTTTTGAGCTGGTGAAAGGGAAGAATTGGGTCGTTTGGGCTGTCATGTCTGGGCTTTAATTTGGCTGAAATTGTTAGCCTTTTCTCCTTTTTTTTTTTTTGAGCTTCATAGTTGAATAAAAACATATTTTAACCAATATTATATAATACCATGTACTATTAATATATTAATATTATTAATTTAATTACTTGATATACATTACAAAATTATAATTGCTAACACTTAAATAAATTATGGGATATTCCAAAGTTTATTGAAATAAAAATGCTATAGTAAAAATGTTATAGTGGCTATTTATAACGTGTAAAACTAGAATTGTATTACTACTTGGTTAGGTCAATGAATGTGAGAAGCCTTAAAGTTCATAAAAATGAAAAATAAAGAAAATTAATAATATAACAACAATAATAAAAACAATATGTAATAGTGACAACGAAAGTAATAGTAGTAATAATAGTAATGGTGGGAATAATAATAATTATGATAGTAACTAGAAATAATAATGAAAACATAGTGGTATTTGGTTAATCACCAACTTAGAAGCTCGAAGAAATAAATTGGAAGAAAGGAGGGTCAAAATTGGGTGTCAACAACTTATGATTTAAGAGTTTTCGGGCAAAGAAGTTGACGTAGTAGCCAATTTTGTCCCGACCCTCAGAGCTGAAAAAAAGGTTAAGAAAGGTATGGGGACAAAGATAATTTTGAAAAGATTGTGGCCGAACTCTGGTTTCTGAGTTGCCTACATATCTCGGGTTGCATAAGAATCAGGCCGTATGTAGTTCAAGAAGAACTATGGTACTTATGAATTAGGAAACGGGGTTGATGCGAATCCCCAAAAATATTGCCCCAGTACTTATGAATTAGGAAACAGGGTTGATGCGAATTCCCAAAATATTGCCCCAGTGTCGAATTATGATGACACTGGTATTGGTTGAGGAGAATGTGTTTGAATTGAAGGAATCTGATAATGGATACGACTTAACGTGGTTGTCGAGTTACACATGTAGACAAGACATTTAAGAGTGAGCCGAGCGGAGTTCGAAGTAGACCCATGACCTTTGTTGGGAAGTTTGGTTCCTTCCCAACAAACTGCCCGAGTTCACTGCCTTAGATAAAGTTACACGTTGTACGATGCTACCTGCTAAATCTGCTGGAAAGATCTAAGATATAACCATTAGTAATAAATGAAAGCATTAAGATAGAATTCAATGAAATCGATAAAATTGGTGCAAGTGTAGCAATCAATAGAAAATTACTTCTAGATAAAATTAGTGCAGGTATAAAAATTAGTGCGAGATTAGTTGAGATGAAAACTAGTGCTATTTTAAGGTGGAAACCCCAATAAAATAATGAGATTAATGCAAAAATATTTGAGATGAAATTAAGGTAAGTGCAAAATCGGTGTGCTTTGTAAAATTTAATATGTCCAATTTTAAGGTGGACATGCCCAAATAAAATAATTAAGTCCTATTATAAGGTGGACAGATCTAAATAAAATAATTAAGTCCTATTATAAGGTGGACAAACCCAAATAAATAATTAAGTCCTATTACAAGGTGGACAAACCCAAATAAAATAATTAGGTCCTATTATAAGGTGGACAAACCCAATAACATTACATCCGATTTTAAGGTGGACAAATCCAAATAAGTCCTATTAAAGGCGGACAGACCTAAAATGTCCAATTAAAGTCGAACAAGCCTAATATGTCCAATTAAAGGTGGACAAGCCTAATATGTCCAATTAAAGGCGGACGAGCCTAATATGTCCTATTAAAGGCAGACGAGCCTAAAATATCCGATTAAAGGCGGACAAGCCTAATATGTCCTATTACCGACGGACGAGCCTAATATGTCCAATTAAAGGCGGACAAGCCTAATATGTCCTATTAAAGGCGGACAAGCCTACAATGTCCACTTAAAGGCGGACGAGCCTAAAATGTCCTATTAAAGGCGGACGAGCCTAAAATGTCCTATTCAAGGCGGACAAGCCTAAAATGTCCTATTCAAGGCGGACGAGCCTAAAATGTCCTGTTCAAGGCGGACGAGCCTAAAATGTCCTATTCAAGGCGGACTAGCCTAAATTTGGTGCTTTATTTATGATTAGTAAAAAATTAGTGCGGAGCGAAGAGCTTGATAGAATGCTTGATTTGCAGTAGTGAATATCCATGGTGCAGTGAGGAGAGCTTGTGCATTGCCTAGTTTGATAGTAGCAAATATTTCACGGTGCGATGCCAATAAATTGGAGATCTTCCACCTTGCTGCAATTTGGTTGCTAAAAAAAAATTCTTGCACTCAAAGAAAATTGTGAGTTGTGAAATTTAATTAGTATTGAGTTAGCTTTGTCCTTTTCTTCATCTGAATCTTGCAACTGCCGACTTGATGATGAGCTTTCGGATGACGTGCAATATCATTCAAGAATAGCTAAAATATGCCCCTGCTTTACTCAAAGAAAATTTGTTACGATAAAATAAAATGGTTGCCTTGCATTGAACATTGAAGCTTTGGCGTTGAATCTGCATTTCTCGTAGTGATGGCATTGTAACAATCTGGTGACGCTAATATATTGCTCGGGATTTCGATTTCTGCTTTTGTCGAATAATGATAGGCCATTTGCAAAGCTGCCCCAGTGTTGTTTATGGGGAAGATGGAATTTTTCACTATATTAAGACTGTCCGATGATGGACTGCCTACTTATCCCGAAGGAATCAGGTCAAAAGTAGTTCATACAAAGCTTTAGCAAAATTACAAGAAAGAAAGCCGATCATAAGACGAGTGGGTAGCGAATGCTAGTGATGGTAAATCCTTTCAATCATCCTACTTGGTTCCACGCTTCCTCTTCAAATGTCTCGGTGCCAATTTTGATGGATCACCGGCAACAATAATTGCATTTGCAACTGGAAGGCCATCATTGTCGCACGATTTAGTTTGTTGCACACTTATCTTATCCTTTTCAATCATGTTCTGGATCTTATGCTTAAGTGCTGGGCAATTTTCTGTGTCATGACCTGGAATATTAGAGTAGTAAGCACAACTCTTGGACCAATCAAAATTTGGCGGTAGGCTTTTAGGGATCCATCCTTTCTTTGGCTTTAGGCGTCCCTTGGCTTTTAATCTCTCAAATATACTGGTTAATGACTCTTTAAGAGGAGTAAAAGTGCGAAATTTTACGTGCTCCGACTGTCGTAAGCTAGATTGCGCTTGATCAGATTGTTATTGAAAGCCTTGTTGATGAAGAGGTATATGATCATGCGAAACTTGATGGTTTTGTCGTGATTGCGGCTGATATATAGACCTGACAGCTGATTCAGTTTCTCTCTTTTTTGCCTTGCAAGTTTTTGAATGTCTCAGCTTGAAAAGTTGCTTGTATTGATGAAGTGTCAACAATTCTTCCTGCTCGTATGCCCGCTTCTACTTGCTTTCCAGCTTGAATTAGATCAGAAAAGTCACGTAGTTGAGCACATAACAATTTTTCATAATATATGCCCTTTTGCATTTCAATGAAAGTTGAAATCAACTCATTCTCGGGCAATGGAGGTCGTATTTTTGAAGCTTCCAATCTCCATCAGATGGCATATTCTTGAAAAGACTCGTATGGCATTCTTTCTATCTCACGCATATCATAAAGATTTAGACTAACCCCGATGTTAAACTTGAATTGTTCTACAAAGTCGCGGGCCATATCCTCCCATGTGTGCCATTTATTAAAGTCTTGTTCCGTGTACCAATCTAATGCTGGCCCTGATAGGCTCTAAATGAACAACTTCATTCGTATGGTTTCATTTTGTCCAATTCCCATTAATCTGCTACAATAGTCCTTCAAGTGCGTAATGGGATTTCCTTTCCTATTGAAGATATTGAATTTTGGCATTTTGAATCCTGGTGGCAACTCAACATTTGGAAGCATGCACAAGCTTTTATATCTTAAACTTTGGATATTTCTTGCACGCATCTCTTCTTCAGCACTTCTCCTTAAATTGTGGAGCTCTCTATCTGAGTCATCCCAATTAATTGCATTTGTTTCATTTCTCGATCTCTTGTATGGGCATACCGCTAGCTGATTTTGTTGGCTTTTTGTGAAGGGTGCTGCAAGTGCAGGCTGTTGGACATTAGGCATCAACGTGACTTGCAAAGCTTTTGGTTTAATAAAGTATCTTGGCGGTATTTGTGGAGAAATTATATAGGTAAGAGAAGGGTGAGGAGAAATAGTGAAGGAAGTGTTTTGGGTTGAGCTGAAAGCTGAAGTTGTGTTAAGAAGAAGGTTGAAGGTATTTCCTAAATTGACCAAAATGCTTCTTCGAACCACATTCTTTTCGCTATCATCATTTTGTGCTTGCGCCAATCCCATGTCAGTGTTGAACGATTCAAATCTCTTTGCCATTATAGTCTCGTCCTTAGTGCAGATTTGCAGCCAAAACAATGTTCAATGCTAGGCAACCTCTAAAGAGAAAAATAAACTTTTTTTAAACTTTAGAAACACAAAATAAAGTGTTAGTGAATGAGAATATTAGTGAATGAGAATATGCACAAATGAAGTAAATGCACAAAATAATATAGTATGTGATATGATTAATTCGTGATCTAGTTATATAGGAGCTCTAGACTAGAAGAGATGACCTAAGTCTTAGCACGAGTGAAGGAGAACGACTCGTTGGCTAGTAGGCTCTAACGCTTGAGAATTAACGGAAGAAAAAGCAAACTATTGGAGTAGAATTTGAAGTTTGAAGAAAGGCTGACTTATGCCGAACACCAAAGCTTGGCTATGACTTGAATCTTATCCTTTGCTAACTCCGATGTATTCCAAAAATTTTGCCCCAGTTTCATTCTCCGTCTATGGTGGAATATTAAACTTTTATAATAATAAGACCGGGCCTTATATAGGCTGCCTACGTATCCTGTATCCAACAGGAAATCAGGTCAAACGTAGTTCCGGTTACATGCAAACGGGAATTAAAAATTCTACCCTAATATGACCGAGTCCCTATGTGGGCTGCCTACGTATTCACCGAGGAATCAGGTCAAGCGTAGTTCGCCTCACATAAATAGGGATTTTTTTTATTTTATATATATATATATATATATATATATATATATATATATATATATATATATATATATATATATATAACAAAAAAACATACAAAATATTGATCATTTAAGCTTACAAAAGTACAAAACTGTTCCCAAAAGATGCTAACCAAAACTATCCTACTTCATGTCATTCTTTAAAGGCCTACCATAAGCTTAGAGGTTTCTGTTATTGAGACCATTCTTGGTGATCTGTTCGGCTATATCATAGGTGCTTGCAGCAGATGAGGGGAAGGATAAATTTGGTGCAGTAAACCTTGGTCCAACAATTGTTTAGCTTTGAGGAGGAACTTGACTTGCAAATTGCGGGTAAATTGCTTGATTGTGACTTGGCATCGGTATGGCGACTGGAGGTTGATCCCAAACAAATTGAGGGTGAACCAACAGTCTCTGAACGATCCTACCACTATCCAACAATTTTTGGATCGCTTCTTTCAAATAATGACACTCATGTTGCCTTCGGTGTTCAACTTAAGTCAACGTTTGGAAGAAAAATGAAACATATGGTAATCGTAGGGTAGGTATGATTAACGCGAGGCAAGAAAGTGTTAAAGGCTAAGAGTGTAGCTTGGAAATTTGTGCCTAAGAAGAAACTGAAAGATCGAGATAAAGGATAGGCCAAAGAAACTTGGTCTTGAATACATTTTGGTGCTTGTCTGGATAAATGGTAGACAAGCTCGGGATTAAAGATAATTGATAAAAAAAATATGGTTAATCGAGCGCACGAGAATTTAACTTAGTACATCCAAGGGTTGCGCACGACTCCAAAATTTATTTTAGCATTGGCGGGTTGCAAAATGTCAAGGACGGGATACCTATGAAATCGTTCCTCGACTTGCATGACAAAACTTGAAATTAATGGGTGCGCGAAGATAAATCTCGGCGATCCAAAATAAGAATGACGCGATTAAACGAGTGAAGACTCCGACGAAGTAAGGTACTTGGAAAGTCGTTCTTGAGCAACTTGATGGAAAATGTCGAATAAATTTCAACAAATGCCATTTGATAGATTGCGCAAATAAATTTGGACATCTACCAATTTAAGGAGTGATAAATGGTGAAAAATGATAGAATTTGAGAGTATAAGTAAAAGTTTCATGACATAGATCGAGTGCTAAATAGGTTCTACAAGGCGCAGAACTAATGGGCCAAAAGTTATGTCGTTTGAGATGGAAGATCATACCCGTAAAAGAAGGACTTGGAAGATTTGAGAAGGTAAAAGCTCTAGAATTCAAACTTGACGCGAGACCAATTATTTGACACTTTTTTAGAAGAAAAAATAAATTTGATAAAAAATTAGAAGAGACTATTCCCATTAAAAGAGTTGGAACGATAAGAATTAACTCAAGTGTTGGCAAAAGAAAAAATTTCGAGGCTAGTTCATGGATGCGGAAGTAATAAATTTTATCATTTAAGACTTCTGAAAAATGTCATACTTTGTAAAAATAAGAGATCATGCTTGGAAAATGGAGGGATAGGCACTAGGAATGTGAACGATCTCAAAGGTGCTCTAGAGTCGCTAAAGTGCGCTAAGCGCGGAATAATTTGATTATCATTTTTAGAAAAATCGTGAAGATTATGTATAAAAATAATTAAAAGACACCAGGCAATCAACATAAAGAGATAAGCAAAAAGACAATCTACAATAAAGATTGAGAGATAAGGAAATACAAATTCAATTCTCTTATGAAATTAAGGGAAATTCAATTCTCTTATGAAATTAAGGGAAACTAATGATGTTAGTAAATATCAAATAAAGGAACACAACAAACATTCAAGCAAAGAACACATTGCAAATAAATTCAAGTAGATCACTTAGGAAGCAAGCAAACAACTTACAAAGTTTATAACACAAGTATATAAAATAACAATCACGCGTTTTAATATGCAGGGGATCTCATTATGCCAGAGGTAGGCCTAGCGTATATTTGAAAGATGAATGTGCTATTATATATCATCCCATTGCTTTTTAATCAATTAAACAACTCTATTCCCAAAATGAAGTATAAAATAGCTCCAAATTTTATTACATGCCAAATGAAAAGAAAATACAATAAATTTATTTTCTAATCGAAATAAACTAAGATCACTTCTTCATCACATCTGAGCTTCTTCCTCCATTGATAAGGTGTACCAAGGCTATTTTCTATCCGCCAAAGCTTGGGATTGTCATGGTTAATCTGCATCACAAAATGGTTAGACAAACCCGCCCTCCTAAGGCTTAATTAATTTAAAGCAAATGGTCCACATTATGGCACAATCAACCTTCAAATAATGCGCACATAATATGATAAGCGTCACCCGGGGTCGTGAACCCACTTGGACATTTGGGTAAGGTTTACTAATAGACTTAATATACCAAGGATATTAAGCCTTCTAAGTTTAATGATGCACGCCCTTAGGAAAAAGGTGTTGTTTTAGCTCTATCCTAAGTTTTTCTAAGATTTGGTTGACTAGACTTAAGGTTCCCGAGCGGACTACTCGAGTGAGAAGACTACGCGGTCACACGGAAATTCGGGCACCCAGCGCATATGCCAACTCTTCTAAAATTTGGGATTTTGAAAGAAATTTGCGGCTGCGCAAAACACACCTCGCGTGTAGGTGTGATAGTGTGAATTTCTGAAAGTGGAGGAAATATGACCAGAATGACAGTTAAAGAAAGCGGTAACATATTATTACATAGAAAAATTCACATAAAGAAATAACTAAAGCAATAATTAAAACCACTTAAAAGCACATAATATAAACAATAAAAGCAGCAATAAAGAAAAACAACCAAAACATCCAACAAATTAATTATTAACCTAAGTTTGTTATGGTTAAGAACCTGAATCCCCGGCGGAGTTGCCAAGCTGTTATACCCCATTTTAATCGGGTCAAAGCAGAGTACAACATATTGGTGATTCCAAATTATTTAACTTAAGGAGTCGCCACCTAATTATTTTTAAAGGAGAATTAGGACACCTATTTTAACTAAGTAAATGCTAAAAATTAACTCCTATTAATGATCTACTTAACTAATGTGATTCTAGGTAAGGGTTCTTAATTATCCTAAAGGGAAGGGGTTAAGCATCCTATAAGATCCGTTAACTACGATTAACCGACCAAACTTAGGTTAATTAATAATACAGATTAAAATATTTATGAAAATAGCATTTAGATACTCTAAGTATTGAAGAAGAATAATTTATAATTAACAAATGTAAAATATTATTACATGTCAAATTTAAAATTTCGCTAAAGATCAAAACATGAAGGAAAAAAAATCTCTACAAATTGCTGGGATTTTTCTGATGACCAAATAGAGAGAAAAGTGACATGAGCCTTAAACAATACATTTGAGCAGTTTTAAAAATGTTATGGAACCAAAATAATTTTTAAAAAATAAATAAAAAGTTGCTGGCTTAAAGCATAGCCAAGTCTCCAAGTAAGTTCTATCCTTTAAAAATATCTCAGAACCATAAGTGGCACTTCTAATCCACCTACTCCAAAGCTACGTTTTTTTTTTAGCAAAGAGTAACATAAGATTTGAGAAATACACAAGTTCAAATAGTGCACTGATATATTTCAACGGGTATAGGACTGCTTCAAAAACTGTATTCAAGTTCATTATCTTAAATTCTTATATAATATTACTACTCTTTTTAAGTGATGATAGTATTACCTTACTAATAATAATGAATAGGGGGTAGTCTAAATGATAAAACTAAAACCTGTGTATTAACTACTATAAATTTATCCTACAACCCCAAAACTGGGATAAAGCCAAACATACACAAGTCAGCAAAATAATGAAAATAGAATGACTGGTAGATGAAAGATTGTCATGGGAGGCCCGAAGCGAAAGTTGCTCGTTCCTCTTGGAGATTCGATGCACTTGAAAGAAACTCTGCGGAATTGACTCGATGCTCGGATAATAGGAGAGTCTTGGGTTGAGGCTCCGAGTTTTGAGAGAGTCCCAAATTAAGACTCCATTTGCTCCAAAGTGTACATGTAAAAGGGAGAAAAACATAAAAATTAGTAGGAGCAATTCCACCTTTTCATAATGAGCAAATGACTTAAACAGATTTAAGAGTACACAGAAATCCAATTAATAAGACCAACGCAACTATAGTTCATTACCAAAGGATTTACGACTGGCCTAGTACACCAAAATTCTCAACAGCTAGGTACGACTTTAGAATTCAAACAACACTTAGTCAAAGTTAAGTATTCAGTATATTAACATTAAAACGTCTACTATAGGAAGTCTTGGAGAAAATAAATAATACTACTCCTAAACTTACATATTTTCCACTACCAGTTCTGCTGAAACAAAGAACAGCGTATAAGTTCAATCATTTTTTTTAGGCCAAAGTTATAGATAAAACATATATGAACCCTTCAAGACCACTTTACTGTGCCACTTGGACATAATTTGTTGACGTGGCACAGTGTGTGAAACACACTTGCTCTGAGTGCGTGAAACAATTTCAAAATATAAATTTTTATTTTATTTTTAGCTTAGAAATATGTGACTATAAATAAATAATCAGAAAAGAAAGTAAAAATTAACTAAAAAGTTAAAGTCATCTTCACAGTTGGCCCACCCATCACCACTTCACCATCCTTGCCATTGCAGCCACCGTCGCCCCTCCCCCAAGCTTCTATTCCTTTAGTTTTTTTATTTATATCTTTATTAAACATATGATACAATAATTTTCATTTAAATGTAGACGAGCGAGAATCCGACGAGAAACTGTAGCGAGACCGGCATTGCCACCACCATCTGCCCAGATCATCACCATCTCCGCAACAAGGAGAGCACGCCCACGACCAGATCTTATCTCTCTTTTGCCTTAAAAACAGAATATAACAAGAACAACAATGGATTAGAATTGAGAAATCAACGAAATGGACTTGTTAGAAGATCTGAAAGAGACAACTTCAAACATGTGATTTTCTTTTTATTTAATGCTTTCGCCGGAAAAACGCCGCAGAAGCATCAACACGACAAGGCATCTCTTCGAAAATTTCGAGAGTTCAGTGTTAGCGGAGAAAGGAGGGAAAGGGGTGAGCATCGTGATTGTTTAATGGTTGCTCCGGTGAAGCTGCTCGACGGGGAAAGTGAACAGTGAAAGAGAAGAAGAAGGAAGGGCGGGCGGCTATTTGGTGAAGAAAGAGACCAAATTTATTTATTTATTGTAATTTTTATTTTTTTAATTAAAATCCACTTGTCTCCATTTTACTGGTTGTTTTGGCGTGTGAATGCACGCACTTTTAATGTTTGGCTGTATATTAATTTTGTGTTCAAGTGACACATTAATAGTTGTCTTGAAGGGTTCATATGATACGACCCTCAGTTGGGAGGTCTAAATGAAAAATCAGGACAAGTTCAGGGGTCCATCTATGACTTTGGCCTTTTTTTTAGTCTTAAAATAAACACACACATAAGCTTTCTTTATCAACGAATAAAAATATGCTACAACCCAAGAGTATGACATATATGGTGTAAAGAAATCAAAACAGGATCCAAAGGCATTAAAACGGAAATAAAACATAGCAGCAAAGCGTATAGCGTTATGGTTTGGCCATAAAATCCTTATGAGACCATTTTGAATGCCGAAAACCTCAAACCATTATTCTATCATGTCACACTAGTATCAAATTTACATTAACATATTATAATACCACTAAGGCAAGAACAACTTAAAACACGATTATTTTTTAAACACACCCACTATGATTTCGACCAAAAGAATAACGAAAAGGATCATATTTTATTTCCTATTTTCTCTAAACACATAGAAGCATACAATGTGATTTGTACAACACTCAAAACAAAGAGGATCAAATAACAATCATTTAATAAATATCACTTCAACACAAAAATAGAGATTTTTAACACATAATTTTTAAGAGTTGAAACATGGCTAACAAACTTATTATTTTCACATGTTGGTAAAAAAACGCATCAAATCGCATATTAACAACATCAAAGTGGGATACCGACACTGACCTTTTGCGGGTGCAGTGAACAGAGGCAGGGGTCTTTGAGATCCTCCGGACTACGAACTTTGCTCACAAACAAAGCAATACGATAAAAACAAAAGAAATTTCTGATGCAGCTAGAAGTCGACAGAGATCTAAGACCAGAGAAAACGAGGAATGAAACCTGATTTGGATTTTATATTTTTTTAAAAAAGAATAAATAGTATGAAATAGAGAGTATTTTGTTTTTGGATTTTTGGAGAGGGAAAAGTAGAAGCCAAGACCTTGTTCAAATGAACTCCAAATGCTAGTATTTATAGGACGAATTTAGGGTTTGCTAGGGTTCAAACTTTAGACGGGATTTTGAATTAGAATTTCAACTTCCAAATCTGGTCAAAATACCCGTTCAAATTGAACTTTGGTAAGTCCTCTGCCAGAACAGGATGAGAAAGACGACCTTTGCTTGAAATGGACATATTAAATTCTGACACTAAATAATGAAGTTTGAAATCTTCTTCAAAGATGGAGATTGTTGACACCTAATTTTGGCTCGACGTGCTTAAAATTAACGTTTCGGGTGGTCCTGATTCGTTAAAAAGCACAAAACAGCTTTTTACACGTTTTTGCATTTTTTGACAATTTATCGATAATTATCCTTATTTTAGGAATTTTATCAATTTATTGTCATTTTTAAGAATCATTATTTTTGAACATGTACAGCGAATGCTATCATTTTTTGTGCAATTAATAATTGTCTCTTTATTTTATAGCAGTACATTTTTATATCTTATACATTAATATTTATATTTTTATACTTACATTATTATTTATACATGTATTAATTAACTATATTTATTACAGTCCGTCAGTGCAGAGAAAATCGGAGCAATTAATTTTTAAACGCAGAGCGAAAATTCGATCAAGTCAAGGTCTCGTCACCTTTTAAAAAGTTGATATTTGAGGTGATGGGTTGGGTTCTTGATACATTGATTAATAGATTTTTATACATTGGTTAAAAGGGTGAAATCCCCTTTGGACAATAACTTAAAAATTAAAATGAGCATTGAGGGGATAAGGGGGTATGACTTTATATTTTTTGGACAATAAAATGGGTCACTTTATTTTATAAAAGAAGTTGGGGGGTTTAATGTTATTTTTTCGTCCTTCGACTTCATTTACCCACACAATACAAATATTTTCAGATTCCCAAACCTTAACCTCCTCTCTTCTTCTTCCTTCTCCCAAAACCGCCACCGACCCTCGGAGCTCCGGTGAACTTCTCACCACCACAGTCACGCCTCTCACTCCCCACTTCGTCTCCCTCTCTCTCTCTCCATTAACGCCGACCACCACCCCTACTGCCCAGCTCCGGCGAACCCACGACGCCGGAGAAATTGACGAACCACCGCGAAACAGCCACCACAGCCCCCACAAACAGAAAACATCGCCCTTCATCTTCCTCACCACAGCACCGCCCTTCGCTTCTCTCGCCACTGCCAGCCCATCCACGCCGGAGCTCTGAGCTCCGGTGAACTCCACCAACAACACTACCAACGCAACCAGCAATCTAAATAAAACACTAACGAGCAGCCCTTTTCCCTCTCCCCCTATCTCGTTTACGCCGGAAAAAAATAGTGGTCACCACCTTGAAAACTCAGATCTGGCCGGAAAGAATAAAGCTCCGGCGTAGCTCCAATTTCTCCGATGACCCTCATGTTTTGTTTGTGATTATTTTTGCTCCATTTTCGCTCCTCTCTTCTCTTTGTACTTCTATTTTTGTTGTTCGTCTTGCAACTGTATTTATCTTGGATGTGTTGGGACTGATTTTGCACTGTTTCAACTGTTTGCTCGCGACTTATATTATTCCGGCTAACCATGTTCGTTCTTGGTGGTTGTTGCGTCTCATGGGTAGTCTTTGCTGTCACTGCACTAATATTCTGATTGTGCTCACATTTTTAGTTTTTGCTAATAGCTTGATTTTGTGTCCGGTCAGAGACTGTTATTGACACTTTCACTTTTTCTTTTTTATCATTTTTATTAAACTGATTTGGGCAAGTCTACACTTAGATGGCCGATGAAGAAATTTCCGTCGATTTTCAAGGCCTAGACGGATTTTTATTTTAAGTTTATTCATTATTTTTGTAATTCATTTGATAGTTATTTATTCTCTTACTAACACTTTTACTAAGTATTTATACAGGGACCCGGTGGCACATCCCGAAGACGACACTCGGAAGGAACCCGAAGACTTCATTGAATCCTTGTTTGTATTTACTTTCGCGCGCGTTATTTAAAATTGTACAAAACATAAACTCGTAGTATAATGAAAACTTTATTTTTGGAAAACAGATTGATAGATTTATTTACTTGTCGCCTTGTTTGTTTAACTTAAAATTTGTCATTTGCTCTAGGCAAGACTTAGGCCGTCAATACTTTCATAAATAGATTAAATTGACTTGGTATAAATTCTTCGTTAATTAAACTCACACTTTTGACGTTTAGGAAAAAATACTAGTCCATCCTTTATTTTATATTCTTTATACACTTTTAATACAACTTACATTTTATATTGTTTCGTGTATACTAATACATATTTTAGTTAAGTTGAATCCACATTTTGACGCTAGGTAAATATTAAGTCGTACATTTACAAATCTTTTATTCATTAAAGGCATTACACATTTTCACCCATTTTTTTGTCCACAATTTCTTGTACTTATTTTTTACCAATACTTTTTACAATTCTTTTGTTCCTTATTCTTTTGATAGGATATTCATTAAACAAACGCTTTTTTTTTTTTTTTTACGAAACGGTAGAAATAAGTCAAATCGACTTCACTTTTTTTTTTTTCTGAATTCTTTTGTTATACAAGATCTCTACACTAATGAATATTTTTAAAGTCTTCTTACATTCTTTATGCATTGATATATCTAGTTATACAATTTTTTATACATTTTATTGATATACATTCTTTTATATTTGAAATACATTCTTTATATGTTTCACATACTTACATTCCTTTATATACATAGGCATACATTCTTTATATACTTGATATATTTATTTTACATACTCTTGCATTTTTTTTTTATACATTCTTTACACACTCTTTATACTAACAGATATACTTTTATACTCACGAGGTGCATTCTCTGTATGCTCTTTTATATATTCTTTTTTAATGTATATTCTTTATAAATACTTGATACTTGATATAAATACATTTTTATACACTGTATATACTTAGTATATTATCACCTAGTGTAGCTTTTCATGAATTCATAACATTTTGAAAACATGTAATAATAATGATAAACAAATAGATAATCCCCCTCTAGTGTTCAGTTAAACTAAGTTTAAGGACTGTCTTCGGACAGGTCCTGAGGGATGCTTAATACCTTCCCCTCGGGGTAAATAAACCCTTATTTAGAATCTCATAGGTTTCGTGGACAAAAATGGAGTAGACACACAAATACATATAGGTTTCCTGATTTTCCTTAAAAATAAAGTGGCGACTCTAATCCTTTTAAAACCAATTAGAAGAACCAGGAAGTTACAAACTATCTTGGACTCGTTCAAAATAGGGCGTAACAGAATGGCGACTCTGCTGGGGATTAACTAGGTTTAGACCTTAACAGACTTAGTTTAAGTGAGCACTTGCGGGATATGTGATTATTTATCTATTTTTATTATTATTACTTGTAATATATATCGTTGCGCTACAATATTGTCTTTAAAAGGACGAGAGCAAAGCCAAACTTGTGTTCCTTATTTGTTTTAAGACACTACATGTTACTGCTTTCTTTATACTGTCATCGCACTTTCAATTGAGTCTTTGGCCATACACATACACACATTGTGCACGCGAGTTGTGCTTTGCGCTCCTCCGAACCTTCTTCAAACTCCTTAGTTTCAGAGATTGGTGGGCTAGTCTTACTACTTGCCATCTCGCAGTTGTCTGAATATTCTTTATCAGCTTAGGTGAATCTACTCTTAGAATTCTTAGGCTGTTGTACGTATTTTGATACTGCTCTAGCCGGATTAATTTCTTTCTTTATTTCCCACACATCCTTTATTTGCTACATGCTCTTTACATCTTACATATTCTTTATTTGTTTCACATACTGTATTTATTAGACATTCTTTAGTTGTACATATATACTAGACATACCTTCTTCCGCCTCGTCTGCTTTGTCGGACAATTGTAGTTGACTTGGAACCTTTCCAAACGATCACACCCATTTTTTGGTCTTTACGACCACCCTCACAGCCATATTATTTTTCATACCCATTTCCAATCTTTGCAACCATCATTTTGATTCTACCAATCTTTTTCAATACAATACAATCTTGTACATTCTTCCCATCCCTGGAGCACACTTTTTCCAGATTCAAACTCTTGTGCATAACCTCACTTCTTTTCAATACAACCACCAATTCATAGAAATCATACAAATCACATATAACACCGTATCTGCCTGAACTACGTCTGACCTGATTCTTGTCCTGGCAAGATACGTAGGCAACCCAACATAAGGGTTCGGTCTCCCCCTTTGTTTCAAAATAATTCACCGGAATAAAAAATTGGGATAATTATTTTGGAGCAGTTCAAAGCCTCTCTCCAAAAAGGCTTCTAAGAGCGTCAATCAACCCCTTGAAATCCAAAATCCAACAGTGCCAATACCAGCCTTACCCCTACCATCACCTGGCTTTGGTCCCAAAATCTGGGATATAAGCTTTTCTTCTTCTCCCAAGCATAGCAGGCCATGGAACTTTGGCTTGTCGGTGTTTATTTTTCAACCCCAAGGGTTCAACACATGTAAATCCTTCCCCCCTCAACTATACAATAATCGTGCTAACTGACAAGGAGTAATGTCAAACCTCCGCAAACAGTTTGATACCCAATCATTGCAATCTTACCGATGGGCGCGGAGTATTTTTAGAAACTCCGTAAAGGTCGGCATCCCCTCTTATCACCTTGCCAGCGGACGCGGATTTTTTTTAAAGCTCTACTGACGTTGACATTTTCTCATAGCCAACGATGCCAATGGATGCAGAGTAGTGTCAAAGCTCTGCCAACGTCCGATCCTCTCCTCCATAACAATCTTGTCAGTGTACTGGAGTAATGTCAAGGCTCCATCTACGGTTGACATCCTTCTTCTCGCCCCTTTGTTAGAGTATTTTCAAAGCTCTAGCTGCCATCGGCTCATTTTTCTGTCCGCCTGTCAAGGTATTTTCAAAGCTTGGGTACGATCGGTCCCCCTTTCGGCCACCTGGCCATAGTATTGTCCAAGCTCTCAGCCTACGATTGGTCCTTTCTTGGATAATTTTCAAAGCCCTGTGCCTACTATGGACACACCATTCTGCCGTCTGTCAGAGTACTTGCAAAACTCAGCCTTCAATCGGCACCTCTTCTTATATCTTATCTGCAAGAACTACGCACACCTGATTCTCTTCTTAGATGAGATACGTAGGCAGCCCTTTTGGGTTCGGTATTCATTATTCAAAAATAAAAAAAATAAGAAAATCCTTTATTTTGAAAATCACATTTTTTTTATTAATTTCTTTCTATCATATCTGAATGAACTACGCACACCTGATTCTCATCAAAGATGAGATACGTAGGCAACCCTTCTTGGGTTCGGTATCCCTTATTCAAAAAATACAAAAAATATTTTTTAGATTCATATCTTTGACTTGGTTGGTACCAACACAGTTAGGAATGTGCTTAGGAAAGAAACAAGTGACAATTGATATGATGTAGAGGACTGACTTCGTGGTAAACCATAGATTCTTTTGGTACATCTCTTTCACACCTTAAGTGACACTTGAGAAATTCTCTTACATACTTGTAAGACAAGAACAAAACCAACCTCATTGTTTCATGTGCATTGTGTGGTGAGCTTTAGACAGCGTTCAATTGCATTGCATTGTGATCTAGAACTTGGCCTGAATGTCTGTTGAGGCGAAATTATGAGTAACACTTGATATAGGAAAGGATCGTAGGCCTTTTTTGACCCGTTTGAGCCTTTCTAGCCTACCAAATGACATTATCCCTAGCATTCCCCTTTGATCCTAAAAGCCTTTCTTTGACAACCACATCATAAGCCTATACTATTTCTGAGTTCTTACATGCACTATCCCTCTCTTGGCCCAACCTCCCTGAGCTAGCGTACTAGAAACGTGCAACCGCGGATAAAGATCCAAGCTGAAGTTGCCAACAACAAAAAGATACAAAAGTCCCATAAAAACAAAGACGAAGAACGACCTCCAAAGCAAGAAGGAGCCAAAAAAAAATCATTAGTCATCATTCAGGATCTCGAGCATACAACCCGTCCTTCCTCTTTATTTTTCACACTCCAGCATACAACCTAGAATTAACATCAGGACTTCGGGCATACAACCCGGGTTTATTCTCTTAATCCCCAAAGAGTCTCGGCATACAACCCGAACTCCAAAAAATGAAAAAAGGCTCCAACTTGCAAAAGAAGTCGCACAAGTACAAAAGAAAGGGACAACAAAACGAAGCAGATCAGCGTCAGAGCACACAAATACCAAGCACGGACGTAGTGGAATGCTCAGGGAAGGATTAGTCACTCATTACCCAAATGATATCCTACCCTTTTCCCAAGCCTACATTATAAACCCGTAACAAACCCTACGTGATCCTATGCTAAGGGTTCTCACATTAGTGAATACTTACATGACGACCAAGCTTATGGTATCACAATTGCATGCATTGAACATCTTTCTGAGTATGAATGTACTTCTCTAGACGTCCCAAAGTTCAAAAATACTAAATATGTGTGAAAAAGGGACTTTCTTTCTAGTGAGGGCACTTGAAACATGAGGATAGGTATAGTTCGAAACCTTTACTTGAAGCAAGACAAAAAAATCTTGTCGATACTTAGGTATGTCTGAGGTACCACTTGAAGCTGTAGGAATTATCCCGAAGTCAATCTCGGTTATCTGGGAAGAAATTGATAGAATTCTTATGCACAAAACTATTTGTTGGTACCAACTGAAGTCAAGACACGATTCTCTTCACTTTTCAATATTCTTTACAACAGAAAATGCATAAAAAAAAAAATTAATTATAGGCGCTCACCTTCTAATACGGGTATTTCATTTCAAGTACATTTTTTACAGGCCTCCACCTTCTAATGCGGGCATTTAATTTTTCAGTCAGGCGCTCACCTTCTAATGCGGGTATTTTAAATTCAGTCAGGCGCCCACCTTCTAATACGGGTACTCTTAATTTCAGTTCAGGCACCCACCTTCTAATGTGGGTATTTTAAATTCAGTCAGGCGCCCACCTTCTAATGCGGGTATTTTTAATTTCAGTTCAGACACCCACCTTCTAATGCGGGTAATTTAATTTCAGTCAGGCGCCCACCTTATAATGCGGGTATTTTAATTTCGGTCAGGCGCCCATCTTCTAATGCGGGTATTTTAATTTCAGTCAGGCGCCCACCTTCTAATGCGGGTATTTTACTTTCAGTCAGGCACCCACCTTCCAATACGGGTATTTTAATTTTTTTTTTACAGGCGCCCACCTTCAAATACGGGTATTCCATTTCAAAGCTCTGGCACACAAAGCAGAGTATGCATCAGGATCTCGGCACACAACACGAGATTTCATTTCATTTCAAGGCTCGCACACAAACCGAGTATGCATCAAGGTCCTCACACACAATCCCGTAACTCCTCCCCATTCAAACACACAACCCGATGTTTTCATCGGGGTCCCGACATACAACTTTGTAGTCCATTTCAATTTATGGCTCGAGTTCGGTCGCCCCTATAGCAATAAATCATTTTCCTCCCTAACAAATTTTCCCGAACTACAATCGGTCGACTCCCATTTCAGGGATATGTAGGTAGCTCGAATTCGAGCACGACCGTTCTCCGTCCTACACTTGCTAGGACCATTCTAACAATACTGGGGCAAAATTTTGATCGGATGATCAAAATTTGCCGCAACATCCATTAGTTATCATTTTTCGAACTACATTGACCTGATTCTCGTGATGGACGAGATATGTAGGAAACTCAGAGCAGAGTTCGGTCATATCGGGGCGAGAATCATTCCTTTCCCAGCAAAAATACAATCTTGCACCCTCCCAGTGTCTCGTAGCTAGACACTGGGGCAATTTTAGAAGCGATGACATGGGTACATGAATGTTTTTCGGCCCTGAACAATCCTTCCCTTTTTATCAATTTTTTTTATCACAACCCCGCCCACGGACGAAGAGTATTGTCAAAGCTCTATCAACGTCTGGCTTTTTCTCCGTACATATCCCTTTAGTAATTCTTTGCCGAGCCAAAATAGGCTACAAGTCAACGTCTTCGTCCGAAAACTCTTTCATCATCTCTGGTCGAAAAGGGACAAGCTGTTGACACCTAATTTTGGCTCGATAGGCTTAAAATTAACGTTTCGGGTGGTCCTAATTCGTTAAAAAACACAAAATAGCTTTTTACACGTTTTTGCATTTTTTGACAATTTATCGATAATTATCCTTATTTTAGGAATTTTATCAATTTATTGTCATTTTTAAGAATCATTATTTTTGCACATGTACAGCGTAATACTATCATTTTTTGTGCAATTAATAATTGTCTCTTTATTTTATAGAAGTACATTTTTATATCTTATACATTAATATTTATATTTTTATACTTACATTATTATTTATACATGTATTAATTAACTATATTTAGTACAGTCCGTCAGTACAAAGAAAATCGGAGCAATAAATTTTTAAACGCAGAGCGAAAATTTGATCAAGTCAAGGTCTCGTCACCTTTTAAAAAGTTGACATTTGAGGTGCTGGGTTGGATTCTTGATCCATTGATTAATAGATTTTTATACATTGGTTAAAAGGGTGAAATCCCCTTTGGACAATAACCTAAAAATTAAAATGAGCATTGAGGGGACAAGGGGGGATGACTTTATATTTTTTGGACAATAAAATGGGTCACTTTATTTTATAAAAGAAGTTGGGGGGTTTAATGTTATTTTTTCATCCTTTGTCTTCATTTACCCACACAATACAAATATTTCCAGATTCCCAAACCTTAACCTCTCTCTTCTTCTTCCTTCTCCCAAAACAGCCGCCGACCCTGAGTCCTCGGTGAACTTCTCACCACCACCGATCACGCCTCTCACTCCCCACTTCGTCTCCCTCTCTCTCTCTCTCCATTAACGCCGACCACCACCCGGCACGCCCGGCCTCCGGCGAACCCACGACGCCGGAGAAATTGACGAACCACCGCGAAACGGCCTACCACCCCCCCACACTTAAAACATCGCCCGCCTTCATCTTCCTCACCACAACACCGCCCTTCGTTTTCTCTCGCCGGAGCTTCGAGCTCGGTGAACTCCACCAACAACACCACCAATGCAACCAGCAACCGAAATAAAACACTAACGAGTAGCCCTTTTCCCTCTCCCCCTATCTCGTTTACGCCGAAAAAAAAATAGTGGTCACCACCTCGAAAACTCAGATCTGGCCGGAAAGAATAAAGCTTCGGCGTAGCTCCAATTTCTCCGATGACCCTCAAGTTTTGTTTTTGATTATTTTTGCCCCATTTTCACTCCTCTCTTCTCTTTGTACTACTATTTTTGTTGTTCGTCTTGCAACTGTATTTATCTTGGATGTGTTGGGACTGATTTTCTTTGGTTTCGGTTGTTTCGGCGACTGATATTTTTCCGGCTAACCATGTTCGTTCTTGGTGGTTGTTCGTCTCATTACGATCTTACGTCCACCGCACTAATATTTTAATTGTGCTCACATTTTTAGTTTTTGTTAATAGCTTGATTTTGTGTCCGGTTAGAGATAGTTATTGACACTTTCACTTTTTCTTTTTATCATTTTTATTAAACTGATTTGGGCAAGTCTACACTTAGATGGCCGATGAAGAAATTTTCGTCGATTTCCAAGGCCTCCCATGTACAAAAGACGGATTTTTATTTTAAGTTTATTCATTAATTCTTTAATTCATTTGATAGTTATTTATTCTCTTACTAACACTTTTACTAAGTGTTTATACAGGGACCCGGAGGCACATCCCGAAGACGACATTCGGAAGGAACCCGAAGATTTCATCGAATCCTTGTTTGTATTTACTTTCGCGCGCGTTATTTAAAATTGTACAAAACATAAACTCGTAGAATAGTGGAAACTTTATTTTTGGAAAATATATATTTATTTACTTGTCGCCTTGTTTGTTTAACTTAAAATTTGTCATTCGCTCTAGGCAAGACTTAGGCCGTCAATACTTTCATATATAGATTAAATTGACTTGGTATAAATGCTTTGTTAATTAAACTCACACTTTTGACGTTTAGGCAAAAATACTAGTCCATCCTTTATTTTATATTCTTTATACACTTTTAATACAACTTACATTTTATATTGTTTCGTGTACACTAATACATATTTTAGTTAAGTTGAATCCACATTTTGACGCTAGGTAAATATTAAGTCGTACATTTAGAAATCTTTTATTCATTAGAGGCATTACACATTTTCACCCATTTTTTTTGTCCACAATTCCTTGTACTTATTTTTTACCAATACTTTTTACAATTCTTTTGATAGGATATTCATTAACAAACACTTTTTTTTTTTTTTACGAAACGGTAGAAATAAGTCAAATCGACTTCACTTTTTTTTTTTTGGAATTCTTTTGTTATATAAGATCTCTACACTAATGAATATTCTTAAAGTCTCCTTATATTCTTTATGCATTGATATATCTAGTTATACAATTTTTTATGCATTTTATTGATATACATTCTTTATATGTTTCACATACTTACATTCCTTTATATACATAGGCATACATTCTTTATATACTTGATATATTTATTTTACATACTCTTGCTTTTTTTTTTTTATACATTCTTTACACTAACATATATACACTCTTTATACTAACAGATACACTTTTATACTCACGAGGTACATTCTCTGTATACTCTTTTATATATTCTTTTTTAATGTATATTCTTTATGAATACTTGATACTTGATATAAATACATTTTTATACACTGTATATACTTAGTATATTATCACCTAGTGTAACTTTTCATGAAGTCTTAACATTTTGAAAACATGTAATAATAATGATAAACAAATAGATAATCTCCCTCTAGAGTTCAATTAAACTAAGTTTAAGGACTGTCTTCGGACAGGCCCTGAGGGATGCTTAATACTTCCCCTCGGGGTAAATAAGACCCTTATCTAGAATCTCATAGGTTTCGTGGACAAAAATGGAGTAGACACACAAATACATATAGGTTTCCTGATTTTCCTTAAAAATAAGGTGGCGACTCTAATCCTTTTAAAACCAGTTAGAAGAACCGGGAAGTTACAAACTATCTTGGACCCATTCAAAATAGGGCGTAACAGAGATAAAGTCAAATATGTCTTCTGCCACTGCAGAGTAATACGACAGAAGAGTTTAGCCGCTGGTGAGTAGATTAGGGATACTTTGCAAAATAAGTTGGCGGGTCTGGGCTCTTTATTTGGGCTGGTAAAAGGGAAGACTTGGGTCGTTTGGTGTCACACCCTAACAATGGTAGAGCATAACGGGCACCCGACTCGCATCAGAGTCAAGCGAACCCTTAGACATTCGCTCTATCAAAACCTGTCATTTCAAAAACTTTTAAAAACATGAAACTTTTCTAAATAGAAATCATTATCTTTATAACGATTATGAAAACTTTCAATCAAATAAATACTTTAAACCAATTGAAATCATCTAAAATACATACTCTTTTAAAATCCACAAATGACTCAACTGATATCACTTTGTCGACATCTCGACAAATATACCACAGGACACTTGTCTCTAAGTCTCCAAGAAGTAACCGAACATTATGAGTCGGGACATGGCCACGACATACCCATAATCATACATATCTATACATG
>NC_081349.1:52928529-53008601 GCF_029784015.1 Lycium ferocissimum | reverse complement strand
CTATTTTTTGGTGAACGAATTGGCTGGATAATGCCCAACATATTAAGGGAAATGCATATTTGGTTATGAGATGCCAATTTAAAAAAAATGTAGGCTTTTTTATGCCAATTAGTGGCCCACATTGTCATGCCATGCCAAATTCCCAATTTTTTTTGAGCTTCATAGTTGAATAAAAACATATTTTAACCAATATTATATAATACCATGTAGTATTAATATATTAATATTAGTAATTTAATTACTTAATATACCTTACAAAATTATAGTTGCTAGCACTTAAATAAATTATGGGATATTCCAAAGTTTATTGAAATAAAAATGCTATAGTAAAAATGTTATAGTGACTATTTATAAAGTGTAAAACTAGAATTGTATTACTACTTGGTTAGGTCAATGAATGTGAGAAGCCTTAAAGTTCATAAAAATGAAAAATAAAGAAAATTAATAATAATAATAACAATAATAGAAACAATATGTAATAGTGACAACGAAAGTAATAGTAGTAATAATAGTAATGGTGGGAATAATAATAATTATGATAGTAACTAGAAATAATAATGAAAACATAGTGGTATTTGGTTAATCACCAACTTAGAAGCTCGAAGAAATAAATTGGAAGAAATGAGGGTCAAAATTGGGTGTCAACAAGCATGATAGAACTTACAAATTCTCGCCAAAGCAATGGTGAGAAATCTGTCGACTTCGTCAATCGCTGGAGGAGCTTGAGCCTTAACTGCAAAGATTTCCTTGGTGAAACTTCTGGGATCAAAATGTGCATCCAAGGTATGCATTGGGGTCTTCGGTACATCTTGCAAGGAATAAAGCCCAACACATTTGAAGAGCGGGAAACAAGTCCGCGTGATATGGAATTAAGCATTGATACAAGTGGAGATCAATGGTTTTCTGTCTGTGAACCTCACGAAGATGAAGATATAGAAGAACTCCATGGTAGGTGATACGCTCAAATTACACCTATTAATGGTATAACGCGGACGTTGTCAAATATAGTAACCCAACAAGGTTAGGGTCGAATCCCACAGGGAACAATATGTAGGCAATTTAAGCAGATTAGGAATTATCACTAACAATAGCTAGACCGAACGCATCAATGGTGGTTTTTGATAAGGTTTTGATAAAATACGAAAATATAAATTCTAATTTAGAAAGCAAGTAAATTGATCAATGGCCACAAGAATGGAATAAAGGAAACTATTTCTCAAGTAACGATCCAATATATTTCACGAATTATAAATAATAGCAAGTTTATGTTAATTAGCCTCGGATAATGACTCTAAACTTCTCCCGAAGATTAACTAGACTACCAAATTGAAGATCCCTCAAGCAATTAGGAGCATTAAGAACACCCGAATATGGCTACAAGTGATATCGCCTATTCCTAGGTCAATTTCCATTAGATGAGGGTTAACGCCCCAAATTCATGTTAATTATTCTATCCCACCCCGTTCTTCCTCTTCCGAGTTTCAAACAAAGTAAATGGGCGAGTCCTAGGGTTAGCTACTCCCTTGAGAAACGTTCAAGAACAAGAATAATTAAAATAACAAGAACTTACTTGATTAAGAATAATGTCGATGAATAAATAAGCATAACAAGAGTATCAATCTTAATTGTCACCAAGAAATTCCCATAAACAAGGATTACATAAAAGAAAGAAAATATACGTAGGAACCCTAGCCTCCAAACCTGTGTTTTATGCCAAAGATGTCTAAGAATTGTGGCTTATGAAATATTTATAGGTGTAGGAAATATCCCAAATAAAATAACTGAGTCCAATATGAAATAGGAAGAAGTGGGATCCTCAAATTGCACTGTGTGGAGGCCAGCAGTACGTTTTCTTTTCTTTTCCTTTTTTCCAGAAAGAACAATCTTATGACTTATATATTCTGTAGCCCAAACGATAATTTTTGCCCTTGTCCCAGTTAAGCTAGAAATCAAATTAAGCTTACTATTACCCAATAAATATTTGTGGCACACTTTGGTCATGCCTTTTCATATTAAGCAAGATTTACTTTAGCAAAAGCTCTTCTCACGTTGTGCTTTGGATCCAACAAGGAAACACTAGTTCTGACAAGGCAGTATGTGATACTTGCCATTAGGGGTGGGCGTTCGGGCCATCGATTTGGATATGAAATTTTCGGTTTGGATAATCGGTTTTCGGATTGAAGAAATTACAATCCAAATAAGTTCGGATTGGATTGGATATTTTAAGTTCGGTTTCGGATAATTCGGTTTGGATATTTCAGATTTTCGGATTTGACTCTTGAGACTTAAGGCAAACTTATTAGAACGAAATTCATGTTTAGTTCCACAGAGGTAAACCTATATTTTAATTGCTCAGTAAAAAAAGCCTTCCAGTTCAAATTAGGATTAACAAATCCAAGTCATGTCCAACATAGTAAATCCATGCCAAATAAAAGCATTCTGGAAAAGTGGAAATGAACAAAATAAAATTTAAGTAGTCATATGGAAAAATAATACAGAACTCTACCGCGGGTGACACTAACGTGAGACTTTTGAGACTTGAGAAGTAAGAAAACCCTATATTATATTTTGATTTAGTAGAGAATTGTATATTGGACTTAATATTTTAATGGGTAGGGCCTTAGGTACTAATCTATTGGACCTTTAGAAACTAGACTTATTAATACTGGGCGCATGTGATATAGGTAGAGCTAGTTATAAGGTATAGAAATTTCGGATTTTCGGATATCCAAAAATCCGTAGTACTAAATTCATATCCAATTCGAAATCCATAAATTTTAAAAATAAAATCCGAAGTCTAATCCATAATCCAAATATCCCAACCAAATATTTAAAAAGTTCAGATTTCAGTTTGGATTTCGGGTTGGCCCAAACTGTGCCCACCCCTGCTTGCCATGAAATTCTTTTTCCAATTATAAAACTTCACGTCTTCTTTTTCCAATTTTTGCTCCAAATGACTTCAATTTTGTAATTCTTTATTCCTACACAATAAAAATATAATATAAGCATGAAGCAATATAATTTATACTCAAAAGACAATTAAAAGTATTAAAATGTGAGGCAATAATGACTAAATATATGCATTTTTGGCCAAACATAAACACCCACACTTAAATTCTTGCTTGTCCTCAAGTAAGCACTAAAAACACTCTCAATAAATCAAGCCTAGGAATACTACCACTTTGATTGATACCAACAATTAGGCACTATAGCAACTCAAACTATCAAATATATACTTCCTGATCATCATGCAAGATATACAAATCAACAAACAAACAACAAACATCTAACCTCCTAATCTCAGAGGTGGACTCTAACTCATCAAATTTAAGCTCGCTCACCTACTGTGTCAGAGAAATCTAATAACATCACCTATCTATCATGAAACAAGTGCCCTCACAAGAAGAAATAGTCCACACACTCAAATCAAAGAATTGAATATAAATTAAGGACTTAACATCAAAGCACAACTCTCGCACTCAAAAAAGAAATTCACATGTATGCACAAAGAACCATAAGCTTGCCCATTATGTACATCTCTACTAATTAAGTGTTCTTGAATAGAATCAAATATGACTTTAACGGGTTGTAATGTTGGCTAGGAGACGGGTAGGAAAACTATATAATAGTGACTTACACTTCCCTAAGCACTTTGCAATTTTAGAATTCATCACCCATTATTTTTATCTTTTCGCTTTATTTTTCAGCCCTCTCTTCATCAATTATTTTACAAGTATTTCTCATCATATCAAGAACGATTCATTTTTTTTTCAAGCAATTTTTTTCACATTCTTTCATGTCACATTCTGTGTAAGAGGGCCTTTTAATCACTTTGCAGCTATCATTGGTCACCATTTTTTCACTTGACCATCCCTTTTCTTCAGATTTATCAATTAATATCACAGTCTATGCTACAGTGCTGAAGGAAGCAGAGTGCAAAAATAAGGGATTCAACAAAAAGGATCAAGGCAAAAATTCGATTAACAAATGAAAGGCTACAGGCTCAAAGGCTAACTAGAGGTACAATTTCTGAAAAGGCTAAACTTTACAAGATATATCAAAGAAAGCCTATAATCATCTTCTAAACAGAGCAACACTTTTTATTTCGCTTCAATAACATGCACGGCAAGTTCAAGACTAAGAAGCAAAACATAGAATATTTGCAAGAAATCCTCACCACTCATGGCACAAGTCTCAATCAAGATGGATCAATTCTATTCTAGGACAGATAGGATCATGACGAACCACAAAATAAGAAAAGTTATATACAGAGTCACAACCATGAGTTTAGGTGTCAGAAAGTCTGTTATCTTTTCGTTACTCAAGCACTCATAGGAAAGTATAACTCAAGCTCAGGCCCAAATATGCTAGTATCAAACAAGTCAAAACGGGTCTTTCTTCTCTCTCCTTTACTACTCCTAAAAAAAATTAATCCTAAAAATAAAAAAAATTACCTGGTTCAAAGCCCCCCCCCCCGGAAAGAACCGAGGCCATAATAAAACCAAAAGGGGGGTGGATGATGTATGCCGCTAAAAGAGAAAAAGAAGCTATAAAAGAAAAATATAAGAACGAACAAAGGAAAAAAAATCCTTTTGAATTTTTATTAGTTTATATATATATATATAAGGCTAAGAAGTAAAAAAAATAAAAATCCTATGGCATAATCATCCTTGACCTCAAAAATCGAAAGTACCCACCCCACACTTAAAAATATGCATTGTCCTCGATGCATGTATAATAGAGAAAAATTAAAACAAGGGTGAAAAATACTCCCTGAGACCCTGTAGGGCCTAGCTAGCAGCATAATTCTCAACGTTAAGGGTCGGGATGACCCCACACTTAAGCCCAAACATGCTCCTCAGCTTTCAACATCGGGTACTGGACTTCCCTAATCGCAAAACAAAAACAAAACAACACGTGACACTATAAAATAAAAATCTAAAACTATTACACATTGGGTTGCCTCCCGAACAAGCGCCTTAGTTAATGTCGCGGCACGATGTGAATCAACTTCTTGCTTTTCTCGCCATTTGGAGCCTATGAATTGGGCACCCAACTTGGATTCAAGTTTGTGACCATGAGTGGCGGGGGGTGGTAAGTAGATGAACAAGCCAAGCATAATATTTTTCATCTTACACTTCTTGGCTTTCAAGTGAGGAATGTCGTTCTGCCTTCTTGAGTTTTCAAATTGCAGGATATATGGCGTTTGAACTTCTTGAATTTCGACATCCTCTTTTTCCCGGGATTGGAGTCAACAACAACCATATTTTTTGAACAATGGTTGACTCCAATTTATATTTTTCTTTGGCATTCCCAATAAACTTATCTTCATGATTGACCCCCAACAAAGGGATTACCTTTTCAGATTGAGCATTGGGGAGTTCATATTGATTCTCATTTGGATCGAATGCCCATGGCAGATTTTCTTCTTCTGTCATCAAATCAAGTTGGAGACTAGTTTCCAAGTATTCTTCTAAGACTTTTTGATTTTCGTTACCCTCGTGCTTGAGACATTCCAACATGAGTTCAAACTCACCAATTTGGCTATGCTCACAATATAAGTCAAAATCACTACCACACAAGTTTTCATGGAAAGATGCCATTTTTTTTAATTTATTTTTTTACAAATAAAGTAAAACACAGAAAACAACTATACAAATATTCACAGGTTCGGTTCAAAGAAAGTTAGCTTATTTCCTAAATTAGCCAAAATATGCCAATTGTTCCCCCAAGAATGGCGCTAAAATTTGATACGCTCAAATTACACCTATTAATGGTATAACGCGGACGTTGTCAAATATAGTAACCCAACAAGATTGGGGTCGAATCCCACAGAGAATATGGTGTGAAAAGTTTACTAAACAAGTATTATACTAATCTTGCCGTCCTGGTGTATTCCAGAAAAAGGGTTTTATAGTTGATTTGGTTTGCGGACTAATTTAAAGTGACTGAAAATTTAAAGTTGTAAATATATGGGTAAAAAGAACCAAGGTTGTATCCCCACCAGATAAAGTGTATGATCATGGGTATCGATCTTGATATACTTCTAATGGACTGTTCGTATGGATGCACTTAACCTCTATGTGAATCTAAACTATTTTCCAATAAGAAAAGATTATTTCTTTCTATGCTTTTTCCAAAGATAAGAAAGTATGCATGAAGAACGGTTAATTATGCCAAGTAAATTCCTCTTATTCCTAAGTGAATTTATTAAACAAGGTTTAAAGCCCGAGTTCTTGTTATTTGTTGTTACCTAACCCTAGCTATTTTCCCAGATAAACTAAAGTTTATGGCGTTAGCTAATGTTTGCAACCACTAACTATATGATGAAAACGAAGAACAAATAAACCCTAACAATCTATTATGCGTATATCTTTCATGATCCCCAATCACACACCACCATCCTTGGGTTCTGACTTAGTAAAGTTGTTTAGCTACTCGTGGCAACAAGAAAACAATAAAAGATTGAAGATTGCATAATTGAATTATTGTATTGAACTTACGAATAAAACTTGAAAGTAATGAATGTAATTGTGAAATCTTCAAAAGCAATAACAACTCAAAAGTCATTACTATAAGTCTAAAACTCCGGATATCGAAAAAAATAAAACCTAAACGGTATTTATACAAGTCAAACTCGGAATAATCAATACCGATCTTGTTCCGTCTCGGCTTGCACTTCGGGGTCGTCTTTGCACTTCGACGGTCGTCGACATGCTCGACGACCATATCGGACGATACGAGTATACTTTTATCACTCTGCGGGAACTCCACCGTCGAAGCACTTCGACGGACCGTCGACAAGTATCGACGGTGCAGAGTCGACGATACGATGATGCTCTGATGATTTTGTTACTTCGTAGGAACTTATTGACGAGGTGATTTGACAGACCGTCGAGCATGTTGACGGTCCGTCCTTATGCTTATCAGAACAAATTTCTTATTTTCCTCGTTTTTTCGCTTTCCGAGCATTCTAACTTCAAAATACCTGCACAACACATAAAACACATCAAACTAACACATACTTGCTCGAAAACAAGTAAAGCTTAGAGTTAAAGAGCATTAGATGTGCCAAAATCCCGGCGCATCAGTAGGGGCAAGTTTGAGTTCGAAGATGAACTTGAAGAGTCCACGTATAATATAACGCTCCTCGACGCACGAGCCTAAACTACAAGTTGAAGTGATCATTGACACACAAGTCTAAACTGTATGTCACAAGCTCCTCAAATTTGGGCTAAAACTGCAAGTCATAAAGCTCATCAAATTCGAGATAAATCTGTAGGTTGAAAAAATCCTTGACACATGAGTCTAAACTGTTTGTCATAAAGCTCATCAAAATTGAGCTAAATCCAGAAGTTGAAGTGCTCCTTGACACACGAGCCTAAACTGTATGTCACAAGATCCTCAAATTCGAGCTAAATCTACAAGTCGTGAAGCTCTTTCAATTCAAGCTAAACCTTCATGTCAAGAAGCTCTTCAAATTCAAGCTAAATCTACAAATTGTGACGCTCCTCAAATTCGAGCCAAGTCTTCAAGTTTCAAAGCTCTTCAAATTTGAGCTAAATCTTTAAGTTACAACGCTCTTTGATGCACGAACCTAAACTGTATGTCATGAAGCCCCTCAAACACTAGTCAAATTCTCAAGTTGCAAAGCTCTTCAAATTTGAGCTAAATTCTCAAGTTTCAAAGCTCTTCAAAATCTAGCAGAGTCTTAAAATTATAAAAGCTCCATGAAAACGAGCTAAAGCTTCAAGTTGAATACTCATGGTCCACATGAGTTTAAACTTTGTATGGAGCAACAAAACAAATGTCTGCTAGGTTGAAAACCTCAAATGAGGCGGCCTAGGAAAGAGTTAGGACATTAAAAAAAACTCACTCTTTCTGAATTACATTATGACTTGATCCTCTTCACCGAGGTACGTAGGCGCTTAGAGGTACATTCTAAGTTCAGCCGCATAGGTATACAAAAAAAAAAAAAAAACGTGGATGATGTGGTAGCCAAAATTAAAGCTGGGGACATCACATTAATTCTTTCAAATACAAAGACATACATTGCAAAAGAAAAGAAGACAAATTGCATCGAAATGTAAAAGATATTTTATTGCCTAAATTCTGAAGGATTTTGGAACATCAATGATTCAAAAAAAGGGGGAAGAAAATATATGTAGATCATCCTATACAAAGAATCTATCGTGAAATCAATTGAAGCCAAGGATTGTGGTAAACTCGTCTTAAGTGCTTTTATCAATTGTACGTTATTTCTTCAAATGGTGACGTCACTACAAAAAGTTTGTGAAATTGAATCTAACGTGAATTATGTCTCCATCATCCGCATAGTTGTAGCACTTATAGTTTGAGCTTCGAAGGATCAAGCGGCGCATAATTCGAAATTTCCAAGCTCAAGTAATGAATTTTACAGTACAAGTGCACAAAGCTGAAAATCAAGCAATACGGCAGACGCTTGGACCAACTTCAAGAAGTTTCTATAGCTAATCCGAAAGGATTTCTTCCACGAAACTTGTGAATATGTTACATGTTGCGGGCCTTTGAGATATGATGTTGCATAATCAAACTCCTTGCAGTTTAATCCTATCAAGTCCAGGATATGAAATTTGCAGCTAGAGCGCCCTAGGCTGGAAAGTCGGCATGGTAGACGCCTAGATTCACTTCAAAAAGATTAATTCCAGTCGATCAAGGGAGTGTTTGGCCCTAAATTTTTGATAGGTATCACATCTTGAAGTCTAGTTGCTGCAGAATCACGTTGTTCGTAATTCCATTGCCACTACATTATGAAACAAATATTCACGAAGGTGCGCATAGTTTAAGCCCAACAAACTTGAAGCTTAGGGGACTCCTTGTACTTCTCCGCCTAATCTTAAAAGATTAAATGCTTCATGTATTCTTCTGTCAAACTGTGAGAACCATGGACTTCTTCGCCAACTCACCAGAAGAGGCTCCATGCCAAAGCTCGAGGGTTAGGACATATCATGAACATCTCCACCACATCTCGAAGGATGAAACACTCTGGGCACTTCTTTCTCATCAAACCGCAGGGAGTGAGATGCGCCGCAAAGGAGGAAATATGGTTGAGCTTCACGCCTATTTCTCGCCAAGCCATGACCAATAGAAAGTGAAGCACTAAGTGGTTGCCTGCCAGGGCCTAGTAAAGGTGAAGCATCATGTAGTTTCTCTCCAAAACTTCGACTGGAAAGGTGAATCATCAAGTTGTTGCTAGCCAAAGCCTCGACCAGAAAAGTTACGTGTCAAGTTGTTCCTTGCCAATCATCTAGAAAGTGCTTATATCTACTTGGTCTAATACAGAGACCACTTGCACTTTTTTGTGTACCTACAAAAAAAATGCAAAGAGGAGCACTCACAAACATGCTATACGAAGTCACAACGTGCCAGATAATAGCATCAACTTTAAAATATATTGTCTTGGTCAATGCAAGCTATTTTAATCTTCCATCTTTGGCATGGATGTACTCTTTGAAGTTCGGTTTTTGTAGGTTTAAACGGCTCATGATTTGGATGCTCCAAGCTCAAGATACGTATGTTTTGGCGATAGTGCACAAAGCTGCTAAATCAGCATTCCATGATGTGTAAATTGAAAAATTAATTCCCGTCAATCCAGGATGAATTTTGCTGTAAATTTTGGAAATGTTGCAGAAGTTAGATTTATGATTCTGTACGATCAAACATCTCAAAATTTGAACACTTCTAACTGGGGATATAAAATTTTCCGTCATAGCGTGCAAATCTGGAAAATCAGTGCGGCGGATATTTTGTTCGACTTCAGAAAAATTATTCCAGCTTTTCCTTGAGGAATTTGGATGTAATTTTTTTTTATATGTTGCGGCTCTTCGAGTTCTGATTCATTAGAAACAAGCAGCTTATGATTACATCGCTCCTACATCAAGAAACAAATATTTTTGCAGAGATGTGCCAAGTAGTTGCTCATCGAAGTTGGGAAGGACTACTCCCAGCCTCTTTCTCGTCAAACCACAGATGGGCCATGTGCTCGCTCGCCAAGGACGGAATGCGGTCTCTCAAAACCACCTTTTCACCAAAGCCAAACAAGGAAGATGTACCTAGTGTGGTTCGTCGTCAAAGCCGCTAGTGCAAAGGAAGATGCACCAAGTGTGGTTCATCGCCAAAGCTGCAACTTCAGAGGAAGGTATACCGAGTGGTTCTTCGCCAGTCATGTGGATATCGCTTAAATCTCCTTAGTTTTATAGGGCAACACTCTTGAAAACCTGCAAAAAAAGGGATATGGAGCCCTCGGTGCCAACAACACGATGCATCAATAGGTCATGATAAACATGAATTGTAGTACGACAGTCTAGTTTACATGGTGAATACAGCCCCAATATCATGATGCTTCATTTTGCCAGCAATAGTTCGGTCTTGAATATCAATCTCTCGGCCGCTATTGCTTCGTCGTCTTCTGCATGTCCGTTGGCTATGTTGTCAAGAACTCAACTAGCGAACTTCACCAGATCCGGAAGGGGCAATACTCTAAGTACTGACATCCATTATGATGAGAAGATTTGGCAGTTGCAACTTACTGATGAGTTATGAACTTGAAGAGCATTTGTTGATAGGGTTGCCTAAGAAGTTTCCCATGACGTACTCGATCTCTTTTTTTTTTTTCCGACCATTCTGCAAGATGAAGGGCTTCAGCAGATATCTCTCTATCAAGTGAGAATGCGCCGATCACCGGAGGTTGAACCTCCAAGGCAAGTACTTTGGCGTTCCGATTTCATTGGTCGCTCACTATCTCTAGATAAGGATGCGGCTTATTGCAGTCACGAAGTGCATCATATTTGCAGGAAGTTAAAGCCGTGAAGATGCGTCCGAAAAAACTACAAAAGGGATTAAAAAGAAAAGGTATGGTTCGTAGAGCATATCCAAAGCAAAGACATTAAATTCAGAACTAGTGTCTTTGATTTAAAAAAAAATACCTGAGCGAATTTATACGAAATTTGAATGTGGTTTTCGTATATGACGACGAGTCTACTTTCTGAGGCCGCAAACCTTCATGATTCCGATATTCCTAAGTCAAGATACAAGATTTTTTGTGAGGCCGTGCAAAACCGATACGGCTAGTGAATCAGAATTTGGGCTGATGTAAAAAAAAAAAAAAAAAAAAAAATTAAGTGTTTACCCCGAAATCGGGTAATCAATTGAATTTGTAAGTGGGTATAGGATATGTGCTTTGTTCTTGACGTATGTTAGATAAAGGAAATAGAGATTGGAAGGCTCACTAATGAAGCAGCCAAAGATGTAAACGTTTGTGAACAATGTATTATATGATTAGCAATAATTCTACAAAGAAATGGCCTAGGCCGAATATATGAGAGAGGAATAAATATATGAGATTCTTCTATTGCAAGTGTTCTTGAAAGATAAAGGGAGCCAACCCCTTCAAAGGAGGGGGGTGCCCCATATTTATAGTGCTGCCCCCATGAGCTTCGTACAATGTGAACTAAATAAAATAATAATAACGAGGACAGCTCTGAACGGATTTGGTGGGATTAGACTGACGGCGCCGTCTGACACACGCATGGTTGGTGACTGCCCATGGCAGGACGCTACTGACGCGTGGCTCTCGGGCAACGGCTGTACCGGACCAACGACCACACGGTCCAACGGCTACACCGGATCAACGGCTATGCGGACCAACTGCTAATCCGGAACAACGGCCATACGGATCAACTGCTAAGGGAGGCGGACCAAATGGTCTTCCTGCTCAGCTCCGGTCTAGGCCCCCCTCCGGTTTAGCTCGAATGTCATCGGGCACGTTCCTCTCTTCTTTCCCTCGGCCCTCGTTTAATCGGTTCGTACTATATCCGGTATTTACCGTATACGAGATAACCCCTCACTCCTCGTTATCTGATCCATCGGGGTAACGGGGAGTGAACCTTAGAAACGGTGACTCGCCGGCTCGTTCTTATCCTTATATTTTGGCGGGAATGATTTTGTAACGCCTGCGCAACCGCCTTTTGCACGTCAGGACACGTCGCCTCTCATTAATGATGGGGACACGCGACGCTATTCGATTGGTCGCCCTCGGTAACCGTTCCTCTTCTCCACCTATATAAGGCCCATTCCCTATTCATTTACCATTTTCACTCTCTGTTCCTCTTCAGCCTCCTCTCTTCTCTACATTCCTTCACGTTCCCATAAATTGTTATCTGCTGCATTCGACTTGCTGTTTAACTCACTAACTCGAAATTAGTGCAAAAGAGTTGACTTCGCCAATCGCTTTGGTTCGGGTGCTGCTGTTTTCGTCATCCCTGAATTACCAGTTCCTCCACTTCCCTTTTCACTTTCGAACCCTTCTCCTTTCGTACTTTCGAGATGTCTGAATCCACTTCCCACGAAGTTCCACCGATGTCACCCCCGGGATCCGGTCTGCGTCCCACTAAAATCGAGCTCGCGGTTTCGGATATTATTCGGCCAAATTCAATTTTAACAAAGACCTCGAGGTCGACAGCGAGTCTGTCTCGGACGGGGATACGATGTGAGCGATACCCTTCGTCGATTGCGAGGAAAAACTCGACGTAGTCGGGCCGGCTTGCGGATGGGATACCGCCCGTAAGGGTTTTGCACGGCCGAGATGAATGCGTACGATCACCGCGAAGGGTTCTTGTTCGTATATACTTACCCTTTTACCCTCGAAATCGATCCTCCGATTGATCCGGTCATCCTTGACATGTCTGGGACCTACGGTGTGACTTTAGCGCGAATCCGGTCCGATCGTTTGGAGGGTCGTTGCGTGTCTCCGGTTTAGCCAACAACGCGAGAAGAATTCTGTTTGGAGGGCCATTTGATACGCCGTACTCCACAGGGTCTTCGGGGCGGCGTAATAAAACTTGTCCAGCGCGGCGGAACCCGTTCTTCTCGAAGATGGACGAAGACCGGGACGGGGGCTGGTTAGAGCGATGTGTACGAGAGTGAAAACCGAGGGACATCATCCCCAGCCGCTACACTGGGAGAAATGGAACGATAAGCGTAAGTTCGAGTCTTTGGGCAATCGTTGCCTCACTGCTTCCTCTTTGCTTTTGTTCAGCCAACGGATACGTTCCTTCCGTTATTCGCGATCTGAGCGAATGGGTCACTGCGTTCCTCTGCCCCGGTACCCCATGAGAATCGAACATGGGCTCACTTTGTCTCGTGGCCGGTGGGTGGCGCAAAACCATGGTAATATTTTCATTCCCTTTCATGTTTTGTTGTGTTTTCCCTTTGCTCGGGGCTATCTGGATCGATCAAGATACGTTTAACCATAGTCTTAAAGATAAGTACAGAAATTACCAACGCGTCATTGTGCGGTTGAACGACGCCCCTCGCGTCATCGTCGAAGGAGATGGAAGCTCCGGATAAATGATCTCGGCACGCTTTTCCCGAACAACGGAAATCTTTGTCCGCTTCATTCTACACGGACACCTTGGACGTCAATACCCGACTATGATATTGATCGCATGCTGGTGTTCGGCGGTTCGATCCCGATGAACTTCTCTCTTGCTTATAATGGCTTTTGGCTCGTTCGCTCAATAGATCTCGGAGGTGGCCGTTTTTCAACAACCGGGCTACCTTCTTCTCTCGGTAGCGGCAATCCTCGGTTTGTGACCGTGGGTCCCGTGATATTCACAAACCATGCTCGGATCCCGTTGCCGGGATCTGTCCTTGAAGTAGCCGCCACCGCACATCCGAAACACAACCGATGGCCGAGACAAGATCCGAGAATCGCGTTGAAGTTGTACTCCGAAATCCTTGGAGGACCTTTATTCTTGGCCGAACTCCGTATCGCCAAGCACTAGGCCCCGCCCATTTGTTTAAGCCGGCGCGTGTCCATTCTGCTACCTCGCCCGGAGAGGTGGCTCGGGCCTTCCTTGATTTCTCCGCCTTGAAATTTGATCGCTCCGGTGCGAGTATGGGCTGAAACCTTTCTTTAGTCGATTCGGACTTTGCTTCGTAACCCTCGGTTTCTCGAAGTTTCTGTTTATCTTTGACTTTACCGGGGAGAGCTCAAGCTGGTCATCCTCTACCCGAATCTTCGACTCATACCGATTGTGGACATCGGCCCATGTTACGGCCTCGTATTCTAGCAAGTTTTCCTTCAAATTGGCCGGGCGGCAACCGAGCTTAGCATGCGCCGAGCCCCTTTACGCGAAAGCTTTGTGCGGCCCATTCTTTCCGGCACCGAGGGCAATTCCATCCGTTCCCTCCGGGCCGGGTGACGAACTCCATAGCGACTCGTCGTCCCTGTGTAATACGGAAGATGTCGGCCTTATGGGCACACACCTTGATGGCACCCGCATGCGCCTTTACGAAGGCGTCGGCCCCGGCATTTCGAACGAAGTGATCGAGTGCTCGGGCGGATGGTCATACCACGTCGGCGCTCCTTCGCCCGACGAGTTTCAAACTTTTCGGAAATAGCATCGACTCAATTTCGTCTTCTTCCATATCATTACTTTACGGGTGCGGGTATATGAGGTTACGTGCTCGTGTGGGTCATGGTGCCGTCGTATTTCGGATGTCGGGCATTTTGAACCTTTTGGGATCGGTTTCGGGCGCTCGGTGGAAAAGGCCTTTGGATGCCTTTTCGAATTCGGCCCCTTCGGCGAAGGGGGCCCCCGTGTACGGTCCTAGAGAGTTATATGTCTCGACCTTCTTCTCGGTCGAATCCACCCGTTTTGCCAAAGTCTCCGAGCATTTTAGGACCTCGGTGGAAGAACACGGCCCCCGAATCCGTTGCTTTCGACCACCGGCCCATTCGTTCCTACCGCTTTCACTGTACCGCTTGGCCTTTTCCGGCCCCAACTTCCCCTTGTCCGCCTTGCACGGCCTCGCAATCTCCATTCCTTGCTCGGCAATTGCTGCTCTTTCTCTGCAACGTCTCGAAAATCGAGACGATTAATGCGGGTCGGTCGGTGCCTCCGGTTCCTTCCGGCTTTGGGTCCGAGATAATGTAACGGAGTTATGAGTTCTCGAGAGGTCGGTGGCGGTGGGCCGACATTCTCTTGATCCACGGTGTTTTGCCGATTGAGCCTCTCCTCGAGTCAACGGGGTTCGGGTCGGCGAGGATTCGGCGGCCCCGTTGTTCGGCTGCCCTCGTTTTTACTTTTAATTTACGTGTTGTTAACGTGACCGGATTGTCCGATGTCAGCCATAGATCCATTTTTGACGAAACGAACGCGGGGTTACGGTTTAGACGAGTTTGATAAGAATCAAGACTAAGAACTATTATCCTAGCCCCACGGTGGGCGCCAGCTGTTACACAAAATCGGGTAATCAATTGAATTTGTAAGTGGGTATAGGATATGTGCTTTGTTCTTGACGTATGTTAGATAAAGGAAATAGAGATTGGAAGGCTCACTAATGAAGCAGCCAAAGATGTAAACGTTTGTGAACAATGTATTATATGATTAGCAATAATTCTACAAAGAAAATGGCCTAGGCCGAATATATGAGAGATAAATATATATAAGATTCTTATTGCAAGTGTTCTTGAAAGATAAAGAGACCAACCCGCCAAAGGAGAGGTGCCCATATTATATAAGCCGCCCCATGAGCTTCGTACAATGTGAACTAAATAAAATAATAATAACGAGGACAGCTCTGAACGGATTTGGTGGGGGATTAGGCCCGGCCCGGCGCCGTCGACACACGCATGGTTGGTGGCCCATGGCGGGGTGCGACGCGCGTGGCTCTCGGGCAACGGCTGTACCGGACCAACGACCACACGGTCCAACGGCTACACCGGGATCCGCTATGCGGACCAGCGCAATCCGGAACAACGGCCATACGGATCAGCGCTTGGGAGGCGGACAAATGGTCTTCTGCTCGCGCCAGTCTAGGCCCCCCTCCGGTTTAGCTCGAATGTCATCGGGCACGTTCCTCTCTTCTTTCCCTCGGCCCTCATTTAATCGGTTCATGCTATATCCGGTATTTACCGTATACAATAAGCCTGAGCGAATATAGAAGCAATCTGATTGTGGTTCTAATATATGACGTAGCTCTACGGGTAAATCGTTTGTGATTCCAATATTCCTAAGTCAAGATACAAAAAATTTCGTGAGGCCGCGCAAAACTAATACAACCAGCGAACCAGAATTTGAAGGCTGATTGCAGATGAATACCTAAGCGAATATAGAAGCAATTTGGGCGTGGTTTTCTCCTATGATGTAGCTCTGCGAGTCTAGTTTATGAAATATCAAACGGATCATGATTTCGATGTTTCCACATCGAGATATGAGTTTTCTACCACAGGCGTGAAGAGCTATAAAGAAAATGACGAAAATACATAATGGAGAAGAAAATTACCTGACAAAGATGGATTCAAACAAGCTTGACGATGCCACAAATTCATGCTGAACCCCCGTGAAAACATGGGGCATTTATAGATGTCAAAAGCTTATTTCTACATAGACTACACAAAGAAATCAATGTCTCAGTTGGAATCAAATTAAGAAAAGTATAGGCTTATGTATGAAGTTTACCATGCAAATTATGGAACGTTTAGGATTATTCATGGCGGTAGTAAAGTTTGTGACTCAAAGAAGTTAAAGGGATGACTATCGTGTCAAAACTCGAAATCTTCTTCCAAGGCAGTCGAAATTTGTACCTGCCTTTAAGTAGTGAAAATCTTAACCTTTGTTTCACATATAGTGTATAGTGGTTAGACTTATGCACGGAAAGTTGGCAAATGATCGAAAGTCAGGTGGATTTCTTGTTAGAGGATGCCATCACAGAAAATAAAAGACTCCAGCATGTCTTAATGTGGATAGCTTTAACATGGCGGCGATCAAATTGCGACTTGAAGAGCTTGAGCATAGTCATTTCTTGTCAAAATTAAAATGTTTTTGCAAGAAGTCAATTACATGAAGTAAAAAACATTTGTTTCACGAATACTTCAAGTCTCGTCTTTGAAAGGTCTGACAAGTTATGCACCTCAACAAGCCTTGAAGCAAGGGGCATTTGGAGGCACTGAAATTTAGTCGGACTTAATCCACAATTTAATTTGGATCATATTCTAAATTCGAGATGTATTGGTCCAAACAAATATTAGGGGCTAATATAATCAGATTTATTGCTTAAATCAAATGTATGGATTTAATTGAAAGACCAATTCAATTGGGCTAGTCTAAATTCAGTTGGACTAGTCTATCTTGCCGGACTTCACATGATGAGCCCCTCTATTATCCCAAGGTCCATGCCACGTGTCAAATGAGGTGGCGCTCCAAGTCAAGTCAAGGACCAATTAAATCGCGCCACATGCATATGTGACGTAGCATGCCAAGTCCATATAAGAACCATGCAAATGTCGCCATGTGTCCAAATGACATGCTTCAACCAATCATATACATACTCTAGCTCTCCCCTACAACTATAAATAAGGGTCTTCATAAAGCCAAAATGCACAAAGAGGAAAGATACATAGAGAAGCTCTCCTCTCCAAAGGTGATCTACAAGTCTTCAGCATAGTAAGAAGTCTTCGTCTCCAAGTGGTGAGCCGCAAGTTTCCATACCTCCATGTTTGTGATCAAAACTTGACTCCGCATTCGTGGTGAAATTACAACTACTAGTAATCCGTCGATTCAAGAATAAGCAAAGCCCTTGATTGACGGTCGTGAGGAGAAGAATCAGAGGATTACATCTTTTTTATTTAAGATTTCATAAAGATTGTAACCCCCACACCGATCTTTGAAATAAAATATCACTACTTGTCGCTATTTTTCTGGTCTTAATTATTATTTTTCATGAACGAAAACTTAGTCGTTACATATTTGATTATCTTTTTGGACTAATTTATTTTCCATTTTCATTATATAATTTTCTTGTTCTGATATTAATTCACGTGGAATTTAATTAAATTCGTGGAATAGTTTTTCCCAACGCTCATTTTACGAACTTAAACATTCGCGACCAAGCAAACAGTCACCTTCTTCCCCAATAAGTACCTTTGCACCTGTTAGATGGCTATAAGATTTTCAGAGGCTTTGCCTCATTATACACACTGAAAACACGAAATATTTACTCTTTGAAAATTAATCTTCTTCATCCCCTCTCTATGCATCGTTTTTCAAAGAAAAAAAAGTAAGTATCATGTGATTCACTGCCGTTTGTTGAGTTCGCTGAAGTTTTGTAATTTCGATTGCTAGTATTGCAGAATAGATTTTGTTCTATCCTGGGAGGAATTAATCCAAACCTTGGGCAATTATGAAGGGATTAAATTCCTTCAGGAAACATAGTTTTCTTTGGGCTCGAAACTAAAATGTTTTTTGTTTTCAGTACATAATTTGATTACAGGGATAACAAGAACCATTAAACTTAGATTGATAATGCCATGATGAATTCTACTGAAAAAGGCCGAACATTACCTTAAACTATGCGAAATTGAGCAGATATCCAACGTTAATACTTTAGAACAAATATGCTCTTACCGTCCAATACTTAGTCCAACTGCCCCTATTTTAATAGCACCCATCAATTAACCTAATTAGATGATTAATAAGCAAAAAGGGCCAAATATTGCCCTTAAAGTATGTGAAATTGAGCAGATAGCTAGATATGCCATTCGTTAATAGTTTAACATTTTTTTTAACATGTACGGATTTAACATTTCTTTTCTACTCGTGTTTATATAACAACCAAAGGGCTAAGTCTGAATGTAAATAGTTTAGATTAAGTTATATAATTTTTCATACATACTAAGGATGTAAATAATGTATTGATGTACCAGACGTTCATATCTTCGGTGATGAAAATTGTGATTCATAAATATACTTTTGTTCTTAGTTTTCTGAGGTTTTTTTTTTTTTTTTTTTTTTTCAACAGTTGATTCACACATTCTCTACACTACACTTGTGTCCAAAATTAAGGACGGGATGACTTCCATCATGTAATTATATAAAAAAGGAGCTTGCTTTAAAAGTTTAATTATAGTCTTTAAATCATTAATTTTTCGGAATAACAACAATCCTCAAGAGTCGATTTTCTTAGTGAACAAAGATACTATTATAAGAAATCAGCTGCGTTTGACGACTAAAACTAATTTTTTTAATTGGTTAAATCTGAGAAAACTGAAATGTTAGGAATATTACATATCAACTTAAAGTTGTATTACCACCAAATGATGTGGTGCAGTGAATGGGGCTGCTCTTCCTTTAATCAGAGGTCTCGGGTTCGAGCCTTGGGTATGGAAAAATCCTTGATAGGGAACGCTTCCTCCCGAATGGGGCCCTAAGAGGCGCGGATACGAATATAGTGGAGCAGGTACTAGACACCGGTCCGGAAACCCAAAAAAAAAAAAGTTGTATTTGAATTCAAGTTGAACTGTACAATAAGTTATGATAGGATTCCACGATAGCTATTACTTAGAGGTCCTAGCTGTGCTAAAACTCTTATAACTCATTAGTGCTATATATAAGAGAGGATATCAAAGTTTTGTAGTCCTCACATAAATTTTTTGTCTCTTTTTATCCCTAATTGAAATATTAATTACTTTGCAAATCTTGACACACTTTGATAAATTTTAAGGATTTTAAGGGCTTTTGTCATGCCACTAAAGATGATGATGCAATGGAAAAGGTTGTGGCCCCCACAAAGCAAAGCACACTCATATATATTTGAGTGTTTTATGTGAAAATATTACTATTTAAACTTATTTGAAATTATATTTTTCCTTAAAAATTTATTATAGACACGTAATAAATTATCATATCATTTAAATTCTATCTTAATATAGGCTAAATTAATTATTGAGTTAAAATGTTATTCTTATAATATTATTTATTAATATTATTTACCATTTATCATTTGCTATTTTAAATTTTTATTCGTTCGATTAAACAATTTTTTTTGTCATTTCTCATGTAATTTTGGGACGTACGTGCTGGCAAACATAAGTAATTAATAAAATTTCACTTAAGATAGGGTTAAGTAATTAACAAAATTTCACTTAAGGTAGGGTTAAGTTTTAAATTAAAAAATATACACAAATAACTTATATCATTATTAAATACTTTCAAAAATATAAAACATGTAAATTATAGTCCTTTCGTCCCAATCGAAAAATGAATTTCAGGATAGTTAAGTAATCAAATTGTATGTGCACACACTTTCAACGTAGAATATATCTAATAAATTACTACATATTAAAAGAGAAACTATAAAATATAATTTTGTCTATATTTTGAATTTTTTTGAGAAGAAATTCTAGTCAATTGTAAGAAGTATATATTTTACTTTGTCTAATATTAAAATATTTTGCAAAATATGGGATATTAATATCTTATACAATTTAGGACAAAATAGTTAAGTTTAACATGAAAAAGTTATTTCAATGTAGATTTCATAAAATGGTTCATTAAATTAAGAAAAGAAGTTATTTTAACATGCATCTTTTGGAAGAAAAAAGAAAACTTAAAGTAACAACAATTTAATTTCATTGACTTTTCGGTATTTTTTTTTGTGTGGTTTAATTTGAAAGAACATCTATAAATGTATCTGTCAATACCAAGGCTTTTAATAATTTATATTTATGTATAAGTTAATTTTATTGATTTCATCGTATAACAGTATTTTTGAAAGTATCAAACTAATGTTACAAAAATAAAGAAGTAAGAATAGAAAAAAAATTAAAAAGATATTTAAAAATTTAATCATTAACATCGGTTTGGGCCCGGACTTAGCACGGGCCAAATGACACTAGTAGGTGTACACATTGAGGACCTCTCTTCCTACTTATAACACACCGAATTTATTCATGAATATCAGTCTTTCACTCAGTACCATATGAAAATTTCTTTTTGTACTCCATATGTGTGAGGTGCCTAATAGGTTCAACTATGTTAAAGTTGGAATGCCTAACCGGTATTGGTCTTAATTTAGGTGTTAAAATGGAAGAAACGTACAAGTTTAAGGTGCTGCTTATAACTTTAGGTCTTTAGGCATGGTATTATGGGAAACAACATGTTTTTGTCATTACTATACTTTGTAATTATTAAGTTATGTAATTTTTGTTAAATTTATGTAGCTCTAGTTATTACACAACCCAATAATTACATAGTCACTTTCAAAAACATCCATCTAGTTTCCTTTTTATTTACCCATGGTTGGGATTACAACTTTGCCTTATCATAAACTCTTAACATAAAGTTTTAAAATTTAAATATTAAGCTTTTGTCTAAAAAATAGATTGATCTCAGAATTTTAAAAAACTAAATTTCTAAACCAAACAAAAAATCTTTAAATTTTTATAAACGAAAAAAGGAAACCAAAAACAATATGGATAATATTTAAGATTTTTCAACAACGAAAGCTGATGTTTGGTTTAGAATTTGTTTTAGAAAAAAAATTCCAACACTTTCTGAAAAGAAGCACTAGCTGGAGAAAGAATTTTTTTAAAATTCTCTGGAAAAAATTGGTGTTGATTTAAAAAAGTTTCTGAAGACCTATTGAAGGAATCTAATGTGAATGTTAAGGTTTTTACTCCAAATAAGTACAGGATGTCACCTGGAGTTACTAAAACTTGGGTGGAGAAGAATCCTTCAAAGTCTCCTATTAATGCTGTAGGTACAGATGGTGGTGGTAAAGGCGTGGACAGGGTATTATGGAGTGATAAAGGTGAAGAGGGTGAGATATCTGTTAAGAATGATGTGCAGGATCACTCAGTTGATTCTACAGATCCTAATGAGAATGCTTTAGAGCAGGCTAGTGAGAGTGTGAATGTGCAAGGACATGGAGAAGAGAGACAGGTGAGTGATGGGAAGCATGATGCAGAATCTCAATTGCAACAGTCAGCTTTGGAGGTTGCAGATTATTAGAGTGCTAAGAAGCAACATGAGAAAGTTGACGTGGTTACTACAGATGCTGGGAACATGGCACGTACCCCATCTGCAAGTGCCAAGGTACCTGTGGTGTCTCAATCACATAATAGTGGTATGAATGGTGGTAGGAGTACTCAAGGTGTTAAAGGTACAAATGCAAAAGTGACTTCACAGATTGGGAAGAATATAACATTGGCCAACACTCAGGCACAACAGCAGATTTCTTCCAAGAAGCAATGTAATCAAGTAGTTGATCTACAGGCTAAGGGAAGTTTGCAGGTTGATATTCCAGATAAGGTCAATGGCAAAGTTGATCTTGATGAAGAATCAACTGCTCAGAATTTTCAGAATGCAGCTAGAGATATTGATTTGTCCCCTACCCAAATTGCCAAGGTTATGGGAAGGGGAAGGAAGAAACAAGGTAAAGATCAAAATCTTTGTGCCTCATGTATCAGGGGTGCAGACAAGGAGAACTATCTCTAATCAAATAATTGATTATGAATGCTCTTATTTGGAATGTGAGATCAAGAATACAAAAAAAGCTTTTAAGCGGCTTTTAATAATGCATAATAAACATAACTTCTTTATTATTGGGTTGATAGAGCCTATGCAGCAGCCTTATAAGTTAGAAAGTTATAGGAGGAGACTTAGTCTGGAAACAACATTACATAATGTCCATAATAAAATTTAGGCATTTGTTGATCAAGAATGGGAAGTTACAGTTCTGATGGATAGGGAACAACATCTTACTTTGAGGCTTGTCAATTGGGATGTAGATATGACCATGATTGTGACTTTAGTGTATGCAAAGTGTGACAGCACTGACAGTATTGAATTGTGGGATGATGTATATTATTTGGCTAGGGACATGACTGATCCATGGCTTGTTGTTGGAGACTTTAATGTAATAACAGATGAATCTGAGAAGTATGGTGGTCTTCCTGTATCTTTGAATGAGGTGGAAGATTTCAGGCATTGTATTTCTACATGTAATCTCACAGATTTGCGTTATAAGCGAAGTGTTTTTACATGGTGGAATGGCAGGGGTGCAGATGATTGTATCTTCAAGAGACTTGATAGGTGCCTTGCCAATTTTGAATTTCAGTAGTTATTCCCAAGCCTTCAGATTACTCATCTGATTAAAAATGGTTCAGATCACTCTCCACTATTAATTGAATTGGAGTTGCAGGTTCAGTAGTTCAGGAAGCCTTTCAAATTCCTTAACTTTTGGACCAAAAATGAGACTTTTATAGAGGCAGTGCAGGCTAACTGGTGTGCAGGCTAACTGGTATACAGAAGTGGAGGCTAACTCTTTCTATTCTTTCGACTCCAAGTTGAAGAATTTGAAAAAAGCTCTAATTGCATGGAGTAGAGCAACATATGGTGATATTTTTCAGCAGATAACCAACATGGAGGAGGTGGTTAAGACACATGAGGCTATCTTTGAAGCAAATCCTTCATATGCAAATAGAGAGCAGCTGAATAGAATAAGTGCAGAAATGACTAGATTGCTGAGTATTGAGGAAGAATTTTGGAAGCAAAAGGCTGGTATGGCATGGTTCCAGGATGGTGATAAAAATTCCAAGTTCTTCCATGCTCATGTAAATGGTAAGAGCAAGAGATTATAGCTTAGAAGAATCCAAGATGCTAATGGCCAATGGCTTGAAACAGATGCAGAAATTGCTGAGGAAGCCATTAGATTTTATCAGGCTCAATTTCATGAAACTACTCCACCAACTCAGTTTGATATCTTGGAACACATCCCAAGACTTGTATCTCAGGAACAAAATGCAGCATTAGTGGATGGGCCAACCAAAGAGGAGGTTAAGTGTGCAGTATTTAGCCTTAACAGTACCTGTGCAGCAGGTCTTGATGGTTTCACAGGCTCTTTCTTTCAGACCTTCTAGGACATTGTTGGTGATGACTTGTTTAACATGGTGGATGCCTACTTTCAGGGCTCAGAACTTCCCAGGTATATCACTCATACAAACCGTATACTGCTGTCAACAAGGTGTTTTCTAGGGTGGTTCATGAAAGACTGGCCCCTTTAATTCCTGAGCTCATATCTCAGAATCTGGCTGGATTTGTTAGGGGTTGGAGTATTGTGGAAAACATTTTGTTAACTAAGGAGATCATCATTGATATTAGGCTCAGAATAAATAAAGGCAAGAAAAGTGGAAATCAAATTGTACCCAATGTTGTAATGAAGTTGGATATGACTAAGGCATATGACAGACTCTCATGGACTTTCCTCACTAAGGTCCTTAGGAAGTTTGGATTTGGTGAAAGATTCATTAGCTTGATTTATGAATTGATCAGGAACAACTAGTACTCTGTGCTCATAAATGGTCAGGCACATGGTTTTTTCTACTCAACTAGGGGGGGTCAAGCAGGGAGTCCCCTTGTCCCCTACATTATTCATTATTGCTGCTGAAGCATTATTTAGAGCTCTTAATTCATTGCATGATAATCCATAGTTCTGTGGTTATGGTTTACCTAAGTAGAGTCCAAGAGTAAATCATCTAGCTTATGCTGATGATACCATCATATTCTCATCTTCATGTGAGATTCTTTAAGATTGATCATGCATGTTATGAGGAATTATGAAGCTGCATCTGGCCAGTTGATTAATAAAACAAAGAGTTCCATATATTTGCATGACAGGGTTAATGAAGCTGTTTTTTTGAAGGTTGAGGAGGTTACTGGTATTAAAAGGAAGAATTTTCCTTTAATGTACCTTGGGTGCCCAATCTATTATGCTAGAGCTTGTATGGCTTTCTACTTAGAATTGATTACCAAGGTGAGAAACAGGCTGCAGAGTTGGAAGGGCAAGATGTTATCATTTGGTGGCAGAGCTGTGTTGCTCAAACATGTATTACAGGCCATGAAAATGCATCTCTTGTCGGTATTGATCCTTCGATTTGTGATTAAGAAACTCCATAAGATTTTTGCACAGTTCTTTTGGAGTAACAAAATAGGAGAATGGCAAAGGCATTGGGCAGGTTGGGATATAGTTTGTTTGCCTCTTGATGAGGGTGGTTTGGGTTTCAGTTGTTTGAGAGAAATATCATTGACTTTATTTACCAAACTTTGGTGGAATTTTAGAACCAAGCTAACTCTGTGGAGTGCATTCATGAGTAACAAATATTTGAAGAAGAATAATCCTATTCTAGTTCCTTGGAAAAAGGGATCGCATATTTGGAGGAAGATGTTACAGGCCAGAGATTTGATTGATCATGAGATATGGTGGCAATTGAAGATGGGATCATCACTTTTCTGGTTAGACAATTGGACAGGTCTTGGTCCATTGTATTTCCTCATAGAACCAGATTTCTATTGTGATGAAGGCATTAACAATGTTGCTGATGTAGTCACTGGTGGCATGTGGAATGAGACTTTGATCAGAAATATACTGCCTGAGGATCTAGCTGAATACATTTTGAGTGACATAGAACCTCCAATTAGTGGAAATGATCTTGATGTTCCATTTTGGAGGTTGTCAACAGATGGACAATTCAGTGTTAAGACAACATGGGAGTATATAAGAAGTAAATCTGAAAAAAGAGAGGTGTATAAGAAGATGTGGGTAAAAGGGCTACCATACAAGATTGCCTTTACTATGTGGAGGGTATGGCATTTTAAGGTGCCTTTGGATGAAGTAATCAGGAGTTGGGGGTACAATCTATCTTCCAAATGTTTGTCTTTGCACTGCAGAATCAAAAGTGGAAACAATTGCTCATATCTTCATGAGGTGTCAAACTGCACAAAGGACTTGGTCATATTTTAGCTCAACTGCAGGTTTTGATATTACAGACATACACTTACAACAGGTGATGTTAAAATGATGGGGTGTTGATGTGAAGCCTAGAATGCAAGCAATTTATAATACCGTGCCTTCAATTATTGTATGGGAATTGTGGAAGAAGAGAAATGGTGATAAGCACAATAATAAAGTGACAGATGCAAGAGTGATCTATCAGGCTTCTACATTGATTCAGCAACTGGTAAGATTGAGAAAACCAGGCATTCAACATGTACATCATAGATGGCCTAAAATTCTATAGATTTTAGAGTCCTTTGTGCCAAGATTAAAAGTAACTAAGGTGTTATGGGAATTTCTTGTGGAAGGTGCTTGGAAGTGTAACACAGATAGTGCTACTAGAGTAATCTGGAAGGTGTTTAGAAGTGTTACACAGATGGTGCTACTAGAGGTAATCCTGGTAGGATTTCATATGCCTTTTGTGTTAGAACTCATAATGGAGACTTGGTGCATGCTTGTGCCAAGGAAATGCAGGAAGGTACAAACACAGAATCTGAGGTCAAGGCATTACTTGAAGCTACAAGGTTTTGCTTGTCTAAGCATGTGTACTCATTCATACTTGAAACTGATTCAATGCTCATGAAGATGATCTTGGAGAGGGAATGAAAGCCACCTTGGAATATTGTGTTTATGGTAGAAGAGCTTTGGGACATCATGGACAATGCTCAAGTACAACTTCTGCATATTTTGAGAGAGGGTAACAAGTTGGCTGACCATTTAGCCAATTATGCTCTTGATCATGATGCAGCTCAGGGTGGATTCCTTTGCAGAACTGGATTCAAAAGGGAGAAAGATTCTTAATAGTGACAAACTACAATGTCCCTATTTAAGAAGCAAAACTCAGAGGAGCTATAGATGAAGAAGGAGATGGAGCAGCCTTTAAACCATCATACTCAAGTCCTATGGGAGGAGAGTATGGTGGATGGTTTTCTCACTAACTCTGTGTATTTTTGCAGGTTTTATTATGGTCTGTATTATACACAACATGGATATGATGTGGTAGTTGGATACAAGGAATACTCAATCAACTGGTTCACGGATCCTATGTGCACAGGAAATGACATGGAATCAGGTTCAAAAGTGCAACACAAAGAATCTGCAGGTTTTCAAAACTGCAGAATTGACAAAGCAATTCAAGTGCTTTACACCATTGATCCTATTCACATAGGAAATGCTATGGTTTGGATACACAAGTACCATTCCATCATATTGTTCATAACATATGATGGGATTTGGTACAGTTTGAACTTTGGAATTGAAGGAACACAATTCTGCAGTAACTGCAGTTTATTGACAGAAATGTGTCTAACCATTAAAATTTCTGAATTTCTAAGTATGAGTTGAGACTTTGAGATTGATCAACACCAACTATAACCAAAGTTGATCACATGCTTTGGCCTTTAGATCCTATTCACATAGGACATGATAAGGGACACTTAAAATTCAGACTATATGAGTGGTATGGACACAGATTGCAACATGGATTTGAAGGATATATATATTGCATAATTTGCAGTTTTGTGTGCTACACCATCTGTATATTTGATTTATTGAGTAACATAGGACACTCAATCTTCAATATGCATGATGAGAATACACACAGTTTGCAACTTGGAATTGATGGAATGACACACAATAGGGATGCTAATATGTCAAGGAAGGACACAAGCATGGATTTGTTCAGTTGCATAGCTGCAGGATACCTGGATGCTTATTATCATAGAACTAGAGTTGCAGATCAGGTCCAACACTATATGGTTTCAAGTGTGGAAGCATATGGCCTCAGCACTGCAGGGCATCATGAAGTATACAGCATTGCAGGATTAACAGATGCAGTTACTCATTACATTCAGAAGCAACTCAGCAGTTGGTCATATATGGTCTGCATATTAATGTTTTCTCATGTAGTGGTATTAGTACTTGGTACTCAACCTACTGGGATTATGTTGGTATATGGATCATAGTTTGATCAATGGCTGAATCTATCAAAGCATAAGCTTGCAGATTTTGGAATAGAAAGGTTGAATGTCACCAAGGGTTCAGATTGGGGATATATTATAAACTTAAATACTAATTCTAATGGTATACAAAGCACTACAATATACTGCAGTATACCTTGTGTATATTGTGGTATATCTGCTATGTTCACCGGAATATATACTAAGTTCATTATCAGGATACATGGTCAATTCTGCAATATAAGAAGGTGGTTCTACATGCTATCAGATGCTGATATACATGATAATATACAAGAGGATGCAGCTGATATACACTTCACAGACATGCTCAAGTGTTTTCATAATTCATTTCTTATCATTCATTCATTAGCTTATTAGGCATCATTAGTCTAAGTTTGTTTCAGTATTTCTTGCATTATTTATTAGCCATTTTGGCTACATTTGTAAAGACTATGTGACTTTGCTCTAGAAAAATTTATAAAATTAGCCCTAGGCCCGAAAAGCCTAGTGGATATTGTATTTTTTTTTTTTTAAAGTAGAAGCAGGCGTTTGAATATAAGTTGATTGAGATTTGAAATTGAAGTCGAATTGGGTATTTGAAAGTTAAAATTGTGTTGTTAAGAAAGTACATTGAAAGTTTTGTAAGTGAAAGTTTAAAATTCCTCAAACTTAAATTTCTAACTCTAAATTATTTATTTCTAACTTAAAAAAAGTAGGACCAATTTAGTAAACAAATACACTTTTTTCAAATAGATATCGCCAAACGGGCTTTATATTTCGGTTTAAAAAAATTGAAAATCACGTAAAAAAATGAAGTTTGTTATAAACACCATATTATGGATGTCTATTAAAATACACAGTCAACTGAATAAGCTTACAATTAAGCAGGTAGCTTGCAAGTAGCTCAAGTTGATAGCTTGCAAGTAGCTCAAGCATGCAGCTTGCCAGCAGCTTCTGAAAAGCCTCGCAACAGTTTCTTTTCCTCTATAAATAGGACAGTTCATTTGCACGACAAATGAAAGAGCAATAAAATATCTCTCTCCCCAACTTCTTTAGCTATATTTCTTATTGCCTTGTATTTTATTATTATTTTATAACACATTATCAGCACGAGGCTCAAATAAGAAATATAACAAAGTTATCATGACATCACGACTTTGATGCGTAAATTATTTGAGTATTAGCCAGAATTAATAAATAAGTTTTTCTCAATTCTTTACCGATTGACTCTCGTGACCACCACTTCGTTACCACGTATGTTTTCTTTAAAGCAATAACAGTGGTATTTATTTGTCAATATTGCGGGAGAGTAAATGAATCTGTAAAGATTCTTTTCACATGGCTTTAGCCATCTTTAATTTCTCATGGCTTAAACATTAGATGTATGGATATTATTCCTTTTTCGTTTCTTGAAAATCTTACTACTTTTGGACATTTATTAAGCTCTGAACTGCATAAAGAAAGGTTCTTGAGGCATGTGTCTCTTGCTATATTAAGCGGCAAACGACTGCGGTGATGGCAATCATACGTAAAGTAATTTATCATCACATAAACTTGTAAGTTTAATGGCAGTATCTTGTAAGTTTAATGGCAGTATCTTGTAAGTTTCATTATATATGATGAAATTTATTTATGTCTATAACCACCGGAAGTGGCAATATTTCTATAGGCTTGTGATTATAGTTGAAGATATGTTGGAGAAGAATTCTCTATATATTTATGCCTCTATTTGTTCCGAAAGTAACAATATATTAAAAGAGGTTCTGAGCTATCACAATTTAATATGCTTAAGGCACGCCCAGATATGTTTCATTCCTGAAGAATAAAAACTTTTGATAAATGTTACAAATACATATCTATTCCTTGAAGTGAATATGACAGTATATAGTAATTAAAGCTTATAAATACGGACGTGCGTTTGGATGTGAAGTGTAACGACCCGTTTGGTCGTTATGCGTGTTTTGACCATTTGACCCCGGTTGACCCTTCCCCTAGCCTCGTTAGAGTGCTTTTGACCCGCGGGGATAGGCGACATTGTCCGAGGTCATCGGGCGAGTTTTGGTAGAATTTGAGGAAATTAGAACCTTAAAGTGAAAATTGTTTGACCAATAGTTGTCTTTTGAGTAAACAGATCTTTTTGGGAATTCCATAAATTCCATGAGGTTCAGAGGGTCGATTATGATTTGGTGGGGTGCTTGGGTTGGTTCTCGAGGTTTTCAGAGTCGTTTTGTAACCATGGTTAGAAACTTGATTTTGGCTATTTGGGGGTTGACTGAGTCAAGATGACCTCCGTTGGGAATTCTAAGGGCACAGTTGAGTTCGTGGCATGTTTTTACATGTGTCTGCATGTTTGGTTTGTATCCGGGAGGTCTCGGATGGATGTCGAAATTTGGGTGGAACTTGGTGGAAACCAGATTTTTCTGGTTTTTTAATGTCCTGCTTCTTCGGGTAACTGTTCGCCTCTGTAGGTTTGCAGACGCGAGATTATGAGGTGTCAAGTGACTCCATTTATGCGGAACTTTTAATCGCGTAGGCGCGTCTGCATCTGCGGACAAAGTGTCCGCGGATGCGGAAATCGCTGAATAAGAAGCTATAATTTCCCAATTTCAAACCATTCTTTCCATTCTCAAATTCTAAACCTAGAGAGTGTTGTGTGGGTGATTTGCAGAGCTTCTGGATAAATTGTTCCTTGGGTAAGTTCTATTTCTCCCGTTGTGATTTACTTATGTTTAAGAATGAAATCTATGGTAGTTTTAATGAGCTATTTGGGAAAGATGAGTTCATGAACCCTAGGATGATGATTATAAATGTCTTTCAATCTAATTGGGTTTTATTGGTAAATTTACTGATTTCTACCATCTAATCATTGGGTAATTAGTTTCTAGGCTTGAATCTTCCTTTCATCTCAAGAATCTAAGTCATGGAAGTTAGAGTTTCTTTCTAAATTGGGGGTTCTTGATTAAACGGTGAAATTGATGATTAATTCAGTTTAATTATTAATTGGGGAGTGGTATCGAACTTCTTAAGCATTGGGTAACCGACTTTTACTTGAAATTCTTATTTTGCCCTAGTGGGCCCGGTTTTCTATTTAAAAGGGTTGTTTTCAATTCGAATAGTATTGTGGCATTATGAGTATCATTAGTCTTTGTTTTAAATGTAGATTACGTCATTGAATAGACTTTGAACGTTTGGAAGCTCGTCGAAAGGGCAAGGCTTTCGTCTGATAGTTCGTGGCACCCGCTCGGCATCGAGGTAGGTTATGATTTACCTTTCGGTTAGACTCCAATTAGTGAAGTATATATCGGAGTTAGCTATTGACGGGGAAAGCATGTTAGACCTTCAGGCATGGTGTGGAGGTGAAATCCTATTAGATTGGTTCTGTTGTTGTTTGTGGGCTTGTCGCCTTATTTGCTATATTGTGACTTGTGTTTGCATTCATCTCTCTTTTGTTATGTCACTTATCATCGAAAAAAGGAAGAATAGTGAGATTAGGCTTGAATCATGATGTGTACTTATGATAAGACACAAATGAGATCTTGATTTTGATTTACTGTTGTTTGAAATATCATGCATGGCATACATTCTCATTTCATATGATGCATTGATATGAATTGTGACTTGGTGCGAAATGATGATAAGTGAGAAAGTGGGACATCCGAGATCTTTACCGGATCGTCTAAAAGAGAGATGAGAATCCGTGATCCGAGGTTGCTACCGAAGCGGAATGTGTTGTACTCGCTGCCAGAGGTTTCTTGCTGGGACGAGGGTGTACATGGACTTCGCGGGTCCCCATAGGTCATGACTATTGAGACGTGGAGGTTTTCGTCCTTAGCATGTGTGTTATGGACAATTGGCCAGTGCATTGCATTGCATTGCATCGCATATGCATTCACACTTACATCCATTCTTCATTGCTTGTTTCAGTACATGGCATATGATATTTGAATTGATATTATATTGAATTGGTTCGTGAATGTGCTTGATCTCTTACATGTTTACTTGTTGATTTCTTTCATCATATATGTAAACTAATTGTTGTCGACCTATGATACCTACCAATACATAGGGTTTGTACTGATACTACCTTATCGTACTCTTTTTTAAGTTTAGAGTTCGCTACAGGATCTACGTCAGGCCTTCGTGAGTGACTCTTGAGGCCATTTTATTTGAAGATTCAGGGTGAGCCACTGCCAGTTCTGCAGCCCGAGTCTCAACTTATCTTATTATCTGTCTATGGTCTTTTGGACAGTTATCCCTTTTATGCTTATGAGCCTTACATGGCAATTCAGACTTGTAATATTTAGTAGCTTTTGTACTGTTACAGACTAGATTCCCTGGGATGATATAGTTTTTATACTGCACATATTCTATCATATATATGCTAAGACTGCTTAAATATTTCTATTTCCTTTCAGTATGCCTAAAATGATTATTGAATAAGGGAAGGGTTCCCCCACTAGGGGGGGCTAGCGTGGGTGCCTGCTCGACCCACGAGTTGGGTCGTGAAAAGTTGGTATTAGAGCCCTAGGTTGCCTGTCTTACAAGTACAAGAGCATGTCTAGTAGAGTCTTGCGGATCGGTACGATGGGCTCCGTACTTTGTGAGAGGCTATAGGATATTTAGGAAAAATCCCATTATTTTATTTGTTTCGTGTTACTTGATTCAAATTGGTATCTAGGATGTTCAAATTGGTATCTGACTTCACTTCTATTCGCTCACAGATGGTGAGGTCCCCTTCTAATATTGCGAGAGATGAGGTGCCTGAGCCCGCTGCTGCCTGGCCGGAGCACAAGGACGTGGCCGAGCAAGAGGCCATGGCAAAGGCTGTGATGCAGCACCAGCAAGGGGCGGGGCCCCTGCGGTTGATCAGAGACGAGCTAGATCTTTATCTCCAGAGCCGGAGCATCAGTCTGAGCACGAGCCCATGGATGAGGGAGAGCTGGGACCAGCGAAAGCTCAACCTGATGTGATTTCAACTCTTATGCTTCAGGACACCATGGTCCGTATACTACACTATCTTGCTGGGTTGCACGCGCTGGGGCGTCCTTCCGCCTACTCAGGAGGGGTCTCGGATGGCAGGGAGCGCAAATCCCCGAGCGAGGTGGGCCGCACTCGCTGTGACGGAGCCCGCCGCTTCTACGACTCCCGTATCGACGAGATCCCAGCACTGCATATGCTCCTAGGCCTTTTGACGGTCCAGCTATGACCTTTGGGTATCAGGAGATGTTCGCCAGATGAATTAAGATGGAGACGCCGAAGTTCTTTGGTACTCCAGCTGAGGATGCATATGAGTTTATCGTTGACAATCATGAGAGGTTGTACAAGATGGGTCTTATTTATACACATAGAGTTGATTATGTATCCTATCGGTACACGTGGGGACGCAAAGATGTGGTAGAGGTCCTTTGTCGAGTGTCGGCTAGCTGGGTTGCCTCCGTTGTCTTGGGCCCAGTTTCATCAAGCGTTCTTGGAGAAGTACGTCCCCCATACTCTGAGGGATTTGAGGAGAGATAATGTGCCGTGAAATTATGGCACATTTGATGCTTTTTAACTTTAAGTTTTACTTGTTTTCGAGTAAGTTTGTGTCAGTTTGATGCAGGTATTAAGTTGTTGGAATGCAAAAGCAGGCCAAAACGAGGAAATTGAATATTTAGGAACTGTTCCTGTATTTGTACGGACCGTTAACATGTCGACGGTCCGTCAATTGAGTCGTCTTTGTGCAATATCAAAAGAGTTCAGAGAAGTGCAATGTTTGTGAAGTAATAGGACGAGAAGAAAAACGGACCGTGAATGTAACACCCCGTACCTTTAAACTAGGTTACGTTCATGATTTGAGACTTAAAAGACAAGATGAGAAGTGGGGGAAATAAATTCGTCTCAGTTCAGCAAAATTCCTGTTATATGACCAGTTATACGAATCGTATATTATTATACGGCCTGTATTTTCAGTCCGTGCTACACAGGTGGAGATTCTAAGTTTCTACCAAGTCTCGCATATGGATCGTATAATGTTATACGGACCGTATAATATTACACAGACCGTATGTTAGTTCGTGAAACTCATTTGGGAAATTCCAGTTTTTGAAATTTTAATCATTGTCAAATATGGTCCGTATAAAGTTATACGGTCCGTATAAATTGACTGTATAAATTCTCGACACATTTAAGTATAAATACATCATGTTCAGTTCTTTTTTCACTTTTCACATTCTCCAAGTCCTAGCACGATGGTTTTCTTATCCCAATAATCCAAAATAATAAGGTAAGCCTATTCCAACCATTCCAAGTGAATTCTAGCATGTATCCATGATTTCTAAATAAGAGTTCATCATTCTAAACCTAGGGTTTTCAAGAAAACCCATCTCAAGGCTCAAGGTTTAATCTTTTGGAATTCTTCACAAAGTTCAGATTTTTGTTACGAGTTTGAAGCATTATCAGGTATGTAGGGTTACTATCTACGTGTGGGAACATCTTTGTTCTTCCCCACGCCACTTCTTCCATAAAGTATGAAGTTATATGAAAACTAGGGTTTTTAACCACGCTCATGATAACCCTAGGTCCATGTACCATGCTATACTAAGTATTGAAGTATTATTAATCCATTATTGAGTAGGGGTAAGCACGATCAATTACCATACCGAAATTAAAATTTTTGATACCGCGGTTTTGGTATTATGGTATTTGGTACAGTATTTGGTATGTATTTTTGAAAAGTTTGGTATTTGGTACGGTATTCGGTATTGATAAAGAAAATACCGAAATACCGAATACCATACCGAAGTATTCCATATAGTTACATATACAATTCACACACACACACATATATATATATATATATATATATATATATATAATACTAACAAATATATAATTAGTATTAGTACAAACTAATTGTTTAGACGTTAGAATTGCTTGTAGTTTCATTTAAATATTTTCATATGTGTAAGATGTTATTATGATATAATTGATTGAAATGCCCTTTTTGTATACCGAAGTATATATATCTTGATTGAAATGCCCTTTTTGTGTAATTGATTAAGGAAGGGCATTGTTTGTACTTTCTTTTGAATATTTTTATACGTGTAAGGTGTTAGTATAATATAATTGAGACGTTTCTTGAATAGTCGAAGTCTTAATTCTTTATTATATGTATATATGTAAGTCGTAGTCGAACAAACTACGGTTACCGAATTACCTTATCACAAAATACCGAAACCGAACTTAAAAATACCGAACCATACCGAATTAATTTGGTATGGTAATGGTATAGTATTTTTAAATACCAAAAATCAAAATTACCGAACCGAAGTTTCAAATACCGTACCATACCGTACCATGTCCTCCCATATATTGAGTTCTTGATATTTCATTATGATTATTGAGAATCTGTCTGTAATCCATGAAAACCCATACGTTGCATTCCATGGGTTCTTACATGCAAGTTATAATTTGTTATGTTTATTTTCAAGAAAATACTCTACATGCTTTACACATTTTCATGCAGGAATACTATGAAGTGATATCCATGTACAAGAAAGTTATGATTTATGAGAACTATGGGCTCAAGTGCCACCTTTTTTTCATGTTCATGTTTTTGGGAGTTGCACAGATTACCGAGAAGGCTTCAAGCAGCCTGAAACTACCTTAACCATCGTAGGATAAGGATCGCTATGCCCATGTTTAGGACGATTCCTTAATAATGATTGGATCTTGTCATGTTATATTGATATCTCATATCCCTGGCAAGGTATGGGAGCTCTGCTGTGTCACGACCCAGCCCCGTGGGCCGTGACTGGTGCCCTACTTGGGCACCCAAACAAACTTACGAACCAGATTGTCATATTAGGGCGTATCCGCATTTGCCAGATATTATTCGTACCTTAAGAATCGATAGCAGACATCACACAAATACCGAAGCGAATGCTATCCTAAGCGGTCGCCCGTGCAGAATCATCGATCAAAATCAAAACCGGCGGCGCACATCGCCCACATACACATACATACAAACACGAGGGCCATATCGGCCACAAGAACAATCGGGGCCGCTTAAGGACGCAAATCGAATCATATACAAACAAACCGGACCCATGACCCACAAATATGACTACGAGCCTCTACAAATAGAACAACATAGAACATACGACGGACGGGGCCGCCGTGCATTCACAACAACAATGTTTAATATGCATAGCAAAACATATATACCAAATGTGGTCTGGATCGGGAGCACTCCAAAGGCAGCGAATAGGTAACCTAGACCGGAGGATCACCCAATCGAGCGTCCGTACCGCGGGCATGAAACGAAGCCCCCGAAGAACAGTGGGGGTCGGTGCATTTAAAGAAGTATTGGCATGTAAAAAGGTGAGGTACAAAAGAACTCAAATCAGGCCGGGAGTCGAAGATACGTAAACAAATACGTAAGCGATGATCGACATCGTGCGGAAACCAAATGTATAATGCAAATAAAAATCATGCATAGGGCTCAGGAACGTGGTCACCCCCGACGCTGGTGCCACAACACATCATACTCCAGAAGTTTTCAAATCTCCGTACATCTCCGAACACATCATAACATCACACACATCAAATCATCAGAATATATCGATGCCATATCACATCATAACACCATAAACGGTAACCGGCCCTATGGCGAGGTCTCGGAAACCGTAACACATCATACCGCCGAATATGTCATAATACGCGCGATCACGAACCGGCCCGGCACCGGCGAACGAAATCATAATCATTGGCACGAGCAGAGTGCGAGTAAACCATACGCATATCAAAAGTAAGTTCCGTGACTCGACACATAATTTCATATACGAACACATTAGGATCAGAAGGCTCAAAATGAGTATCGAGTTAATCGGAATTAATATACAAAAGTCGCGGACTTTTAAGTTATCAATTTTTTTTCGAAAAATACATCGTAGGTCATTCTCGGAAAAATTTAGTGTCATTCATAGTAATGAGCATTCAAACAACATTATAGGACATTTCAAACGGACCTTATAGTCATAGGCAAACACTTCCTTCTCATATCATACGGAAATGAATCAAACAAGTCAAATAGGGGAAGTCTCGGGACTTGCGGGCCCACCTCGGGTCAAGTCGAGGCGGCGGACATAAATTATAAACATTAGGATCTATGAAGTCATCTATGAAAGTTTCGGAGCGACTCAGATACATTTGCGGAAGTTATGGAAGTTTAGGCATTCTTTCACCCAAATGTAAAAATTGTAGTTCAAATGCGCTGAATGAATAGTACTCAAAATCAAACTCGGATTTCCAAGAGCAGAATTTTCCCCGAGGTTCCGATCTTAACCTAGTATGACTAGGACATGCCAAATGGAGAAAAGGTAGGCTTTACATACCTTACGGACGTCTTATGCTCGCTTAAACTCAAATCCCGTTTCGTCTAGAATCTGCAAATGGTCAAAGTTACCAAATGTAAATCATATGCCTTTGGGGGAGCTTATTCTTAGCCCTTATTTGTCTACAAGAATTTGGGCAAAGCATCTCCCCTATAAATCCAACATCCCCTAGAATTAAACTCGGCTTAAATGACAACAACCAACCCAACAACAACATCAACAACACCAATAATCGCTACAAAACACATATTAACACAAATAGTCTTTCTTTCTACATAATGCATTAACTTCCGTTCCAACTTCACACCTTTCATCCAATGTCAACGTTTTCATATTCCTCTACTAATACAAGGCCATTCAAATACATTTCGGACACATTTCTCATTATCACTCAAAATACGCAAGGTTTCCATCAAACCATAATTCATTCAAAACCTCTAATCTTCAACATGCATATTCATAACATTTTTCCATCTTCCAATTCCATAAATCATAATCATAATTCACCTCTAAGATCTTACTCTCATCATTATATAAAAACTATATAAAAATCACATAAATTTCTCATAACATTTACAATCAATTTTCATGCTAACTTAGGCCATTAATCTTTCACTTACATCACAAAACCATAACAACACAACTAATACACTAAATAAAATGAATTCATCTCCTTCCCAATTCTACATGCCACACGGCCACATACACTTAGCACACCTACACGGCTCACTTCCAACACATAACATTTTCATAGTCTTCATTCAATTCTACATACTACAACATATATAACCTTCCATAACATGTAAAGAACATGAAATTCTTACCACTTCTTCCAACTTCCACTTGCCACAAACGTAACTTCCTCACTTAAATAATTATGCCACGTCGAAGAGCTTCTTGCACTTGTCAAGAATTCAAGAAGGATGAGAATTTTGGATCAAGATTGAAGGCTAGGAAATTTTTTTTTTTTTTTTTTTTCTTTCCTTGGAGCCGAATGCTCCTTTTTTTTTTTTTTTTTTCTTTTCTTTTTCTTGCTTCTTGAATGATCTATGGATGAATATCCATAATCATCATCTTATATTAATTAGTCATGTGACTAATCACATGACTAATTTCTCATGGGTTTGGGCCAAACATGGCCGGCCACCCCTTAACACTTGGGCCTCAATTTCCCCTTTTTTTTAGCCCAATTACCTATGGATCATATTTTGCAAATTCCCGAAATAAATTTTCAAGATTCCAATTTTGCCCTTGGCCTTCCTCCGGATTTCCACACTAATATTTTTCATGAACAACACACACATATCTTAATCCCAATCAACATGTGACCTTATTCTTTACAAATCGAAATTATTTCGCATTTTTCGAATATGCTAAAATGCCGGATATAACATCCTCCCCCTCTTTAGAACATTCGTCCTCGAATGTTGAATCTACCGCGTGGGGGAAACATGATAAGTTGGGGAGGTCCTCTTGCCAACTACGTACTCGTATTTGATCAGAGCACTTGTAAGGGTATTCGTTGTCTGGCTCCTTTCGTCCTTGTCCGATGTTACCATATTAAGGTTGTTCGGAATCCTTATTAGTCTAGCGGCTCGTACAATCCTAAATAAGATATATGGCGAACAGAATCTTCATCGGAATCGGAAGGTCAAAAATATGTCAGACGGAGCCACATCCGGAATCGAAGTACGTGTACGGTATAGCAGTAATCATACTCTGACGTTATATCAAGCAAATTCATAATCAGAGCCTGACGCACAGAAGCATATCGGACGGATTCATGATCAGAGCCAAAGGTATTGAATTATGTCGGACAGATCCGTAGTCAGAGTGAGACGTATGGAAGTATGTCAGACAGATCCGTAATTAGGGTCAGACGTACAGAGATGTATCAGACAGATTTGTAATCAGAGTCGGACGTACAGAGGTATGTCGGACAAAAACGTATTCAGATTCGGAAGTACAGGGGCACACTAGACAGAGCTTCATCAAAATCGGAGGTGCAGAAGTATGACGTACGTAATCACGATCGCAGTCGACCACTTTCATTAATGCTTCAGGGACTTACGGAAATTTCCCTATCACGTTTCACTTCTCGCTTGTTTACAGACTTGTTCTTCCCATTTCTACACAAATGATTTCCTACTTCTCTTGTCGGCTCCCTTGAAGGCTTTACTTAATCATATTTCTTATCCTTAATCCCTTCCAATATCTCAGTTTCCTTGCTCACTTTCTTTTCCAAGTATCGTCATTTATAACGTAATCAGGGTCAATCCATTCCATAACATTTGTTTTCCACCTTCCGCTTTGTCTCATGTGTTCTGTTTTGTAATGCCTTCCGTTAATCGCGACATTTGTCACTGGAACTCGCCTCTCGATCAACGCAGTCACCAGGGGAAAGTCATACACATACATATACGTTTACTACTATCTTACTTGCAAACGTCTCCAACCGCTATTCAAATTCGCCCAATTTCCCGAGCGGCATTGCACTTTTTTCTTTTCACCCATTTAGTCCGCCTCGGTCTGCGCGACTCCTGTAACGGTTCTAGCTACTCCACACATTCTTTTTTTTCCTTTAGGTTACCCCAAATTCTCGTTTGCATCTTATACTTACACTTGTGAAAATTTCATATCCTTCCCAGGGGGTCACCCATCCCAGAATTACTCTGGTTCCAGCACGCTTAACCTCGAAACTTTCATGCGTTTTGTTGCGTTATCGCTAATATAATTGCGTCGACTGCCCCACACGACCTTTGTCACTCAATTTAGGGCAGATTGGGGTCTTAGTAAATTTTCGGACAGTTCTCATAGCGGGTCCCGCCCCGACCTAAATCATACAATTATCATATTGCCCTTCTGAATCTTCAATATTCACTTTCGTCTAGGGTTTCTAGATTTATATCGGTGGCGTGGACCCTCGCCGCCCTTGCTTTTAACCGCTGGGTCTTTAATCCTCTTAAACTTTCCGTTACCGTCATTGAATAATATTCTACAAAAATCACACACATAGGAAATTCTAGGAAACTCATATACTTATAAATGATCAATCTTGGGTCTAACCTGGGGAGCTGCCGTAAGAAGTATGTCCATCATCATCCTCATCTGTCTGCTCCCCACCTATCTGGCTCCCGCTATTACCCGCATCTGAATCGGAGGAGTATAGATAACCAGACGATTCCTGGTTCACTGATGACCAGGACAAAGGACAGGAGTAGTCCGTAGCACTCTCCGAGGTGGTCGGTTAACACGGTGCTCCATCACAGGAGCACTGGCATATCCCCGAAGTCTCTTCCTCCGTTGTCCCAGAAGAATGCTCTGATGGGTCTGTATCATAACTATCCTCCTCCGTGGAGGTAAGAGACTCTGGAGGAGTCATCGCCGGATCCTCCGAGGGATCTGTATCATAACTGTCCTCCTTGGGATTCTCCGAAGGGTCTGTCTCCATCGAGTAGCTGGGGCTCGGCCTACTCGGTCCTGGTGACATCCTAGGGGCCTTCTTAGCACCCCCATCCCCATCGTCAGAAGCTGTCCTCTTCATTCTTTGTCAATCTACAATCACCTGCAGGAAGAGAATCGTAAATAATTTTCCAAAATACCGACGTCGTTGCTCTTTGGAGCCTCGCGCGTAGACACAGCGATTCGTCGGGGAGAAACCATCCAACAATACGGCTCTATCGCACGATCTAAGATCCAAAGAAAGGGAAACATCCTAAATGTCCTGTAGCCTCCTGTTTATAGATGTGGTGCACAACACACCGATAAACAAGACTCTACGAGACACGGCCTGTAGACATTCCGAGGACAAACCGCTCTAATACCACTTCTGTCACGACCCAGCCCCGTGGGCCGTGACTGGTGCCCTACTTGGGCACCCAAACAAACTTACGAACCAGATTGTCATATTAGGGCGTATCCAGATTTAACAGATATTATTCGTACCGCAGAATCGATAAGACATCACACAAATATGAAGCGAATGTTATCCCAAGCGGTCGCTCGTGCGTAATCATCGTATCAAAATCAAATCGGCGGAATGCACATCGCCCAGACATACACATACATACAAACATGAGGCCCATATCGGCCATAGCAACAACGGGGCCGCTTAAGGACGCAAATCAGAATCATATACAAACAAACCGGACCCATGACCCACAAATATGACTACTGTGCCTCTACAAATGTAACGAACATACGAACATATGACGGGACGTGGCCCCACCGTACCCGAATAGTACAAATGTACGAGAATATGCATAGCAAAACATATATACCAAATGTGGGCTCCGGACGAGGGGAGCACTCCAAAGCATAGAATAGGTAACCTAGACCGAGGATCACCCAATCGAGCGTCCGTACCGCGGCATGAAACGCAACCCCCCGAAGAATGCGGGGTCGCACGAAAGAAGACCGAGTATGTAAAGCAAGAGGTACGAACTCAAATCATGATTCGGAGTCGAAGATACAAAAACAAATACGTAAGTATGACAGATCGACCGTGCGGAAACCAAATGTATAATGCAAATAAAAATCATGCATGTAGGGCTCAGAACGTGGTCACCCCCCGACGCTCGGTGCCACAACACATCATACTCCGTAAGTTTTCAAATCTCCGTACATCTCCGAACACATCATAACATCACACACATCAAATCATCGAATATATCGATGCCATATCACATCATAACACCATAAACGGTAACCGGCCCTATGGCGAGGTCTCGAAATCGTAACACATCATACCGCCGAATATGTCATAATACGCACGATCACGTAACCGGCCCGGTACCGCGAACGAAATCATAATCATTGGCACGAGCAGTAGTAGTAAACCATACGCATATCAAAAGTAAGTTCCAGGACTCGACACATAATTTCATATACGAACACATTAGGATCAGAAGGCTCAAAATGAGTATCGAGTTAATCGGAATTAATATACAAAAGTCGCGGACTTTTAAGTTATCAATTTTTTTTCGAAAAATACATCGTAGGTCATTCTCGGAAAAATTTAGTGTCATTCATAGTAATGAGCATTCAAACAACATTATAGGACATTTCAAACGGACCTTAGAGTCATAGGCAAACACTTCCTTCTCATATCGTACGGAAATGAATCAAACAAGTCAAATAGGGGGAGTCTCGGGACTTGCGGGCCCACCTCGGGTCAAGTCGAGGCGGCGGACATAAATTATAAACATTAGGATCTATGAAGTCATCTATGAAAGTTTCGGAGCGACTCAGATACATTTGCGGAAGTTATGGAAGTTTAGGCATTCTTTCACCCAAATGTCAAAATTGTAGTTCAAATGCTCGTAATGAATAGTACTCAAAATCAAACTCGGATTTCCAAGAGCAAGACTTTTCCCGAGGTTCCGATCTTAACCTAGTATGACTAGGACATGCCAAATGGAGAAAAGGTAGGCTTTACATACCTTACGGACGTCTTATGCTCGCTTAAACTCAAATCCCGTTTCGTCTAGAATCTGCAAATGGTCAAAGTTACCAAATGTAAATCATATGCCTTTGGGGAGCTTATTCTTAGCCCTTATTTGTCTACAAGAATTTGGGCAGCATCTCCCCTATAAATCCAACATCCCCGAGAATTAAACTCGGCTTAAATGACAACAACCAACCCAACAACAACATCAACAACACCAATAATCGCTACAAAACACATATTAACACAAATAGTCTTTCTTTCTACATAATGCATTAACTTCCGTTCAAACTTCACACCTTTCATCCAATGTCAACGTTTTCATATTCCTCTACTAATACAAGGCCATTCAAATACATTTCGGACACATTTCTCATTATCACTCAAAATACACAAGGTTTCCATCAAACCATAATTCATCCAAAACCTCTAATCTTCAACATGCATATTCATAACATTTTTCCATCTTCCAATTCCATAAATCATAATCATAATTCACCTCTAAGATCTTACTCTCATCATTATATAAAAACTATATAAAAATCACATAAATTTCTCATAACATTTACAATCAATTTTCATGCTAACTTAGGCCATTAATCTTTCACTTACATCACAAAACCATAACAACACAACTAATACACTAAATAAAATGAATTCATCTCCTTCCCAATTCTACATGCCACACGGCCACATACACTTAGCACACCTACACGGCTCACTTCCAACACATAACATTTTCATAGTCTTCATTCAATTCTACATACTACAACATATATAACCTTCCATAACATGTAAAGAACATGAAATTCTTACCTCTTCTTCCAACTTCCACTTGCCACAAACGTAACTTCCTCACTTAAATAATTATGCCACGTCGAAGAGCGTCTTGCACTTGTCAAGAATTCAAGAAGGATGAGATTTTTGGATCAAGATTGAAGGCTAGGAAATTTTCTTTCTTCTTTTTTTTTTCTTTCCTTGGAGCCGAATGCTCCTTTTTTTTTTTTTTTTTTTCTCTTCTCTTCTTCTTGCTTCTTGAATGATCTATGGATGAATATCCATAATCATCATCTTATATTAATTAGTCATGTGACTAATCACATGAATAATTTCTCATGGGTTTGGGGAAAACATGGCCGGCCACCCTTAACACTTGGGCCTCAATTTCCCTTTTTTTTTTTAGCCCAATTACCTATGGATCATATTTTGCAAATCCCGAAACAAATTTCCAAGATTCCAATTTTTCCCTTGGCCTTCCTCCGGATTTCCACACTACTATTTTTCATGAACAACACACACATATCTTCATCCCAATCAACATGTGACCTTATTCTTTACAAATCGAAATTATTTCGCATTTTCCGAATATGCTAAAATGCCGGATATAACATGCTGGTAGGGTGCAAGTACCAGAACCATGTTGTCGGTTATATTTATGCTTTCTTACTTATAATGTTTTTACTCATGTTGTATCTATACGTATTCATGTTCATGACCAGACTTCAATTTCCGTTTCAGTCTTTATGATGTTATTCCTATGTCTCATGTTATTTCATTCAGTTGCTTTACATACCAGTACGTTCAATGTGCTGACGTCCCCTTTTATTGCCCGGCGGCCTGCATTTCACGATGTAGGTATGGATTTGCAGGATCACGCATCTGCTCAGTAGGATTTGCTTGTATCAGCCTATTGGTAAGTCCCATCTCCTTCACGGTTTAGTCAGTCATTTATCCTATAGTAGTTATGCATTAAAGGTATGCTGGGGGCCTTTTCCCAGCAAGTATGACTTTCCATTTCAGACCCATGATAGAGGTTTCATAGACTAGACTAGTCAGTTATGTTATGTCAGATATTCAGAGTCGTATAGCCATCTTTGGCTCATTCATGTTATTTTCGCGCTCATGTCTAAACAAGTATCTTATTAAGTATTATGACTTATTATGTTTTATAAATGCTGATCATGCATTCACGTTATATTCCACTTATGATATGCCTCATAATAATTCAGCAAGCCATGTGGTTCGCTCGGTCACATGTCGTAAGGCACTGAGTGCCGTGTTTCACTCAGGCCATGGTTCGGGGCGTGACAGTGAACATGCTCGACGGTCCGTCAACTTGCACCGTCGTTTGAAGAACTGCAGCTTGACACTCTGTCAGAAGTCATCAGGAACACCGTCGTTACTCAACGATACCGTTGAAGTACATTGACGGTCTGTCGAGTTGCAAGCCGCCTGGGCTATTTAGTCTTTTATTAATTCCGAGTTTTTGACTTGTATAAATACCTGATAGGGTTTTATTTTTTAGACATCTTGAGTTTTAAGACTTGTATTGAGCATTTTGAGTTCTTAGTACTTTTCAAGGGTTTCAAGACTATTGCATTTCGTTTATCTTCAATTCTCATCGTAAGTATCAATAACAATTACAATTATAATGTTTTCTGTGTTTATCAATTCCATGAGTAGCTAAATTCCCTATTAAGGTTGCGCACCTAATGATGGGTGTTTTGAGGATGGGTTTCTAGTTGTGATATACGCATAATGGGTTGTTAGGGTTTGTTAGTTCTTCATTATTCATTGTTAGTTGATGGTTGCAAACATTAGCGTATGCCATAAATCTTGATTTATTTGGAAAAATAATTAGGGTTTGGTAAGAACTAATAACAAGAACTCAGGGCTTTAAACCTTGTTTACTAAATTCACTTAGGGATAAGAGGAATTTACTTGGCACAATTAATCATTCTTCATATAAACTCTTTTGTATTTGGGAAAATCATAAAGACATATTGTTCTTAACTACTGGGAAATATTAGGAACTCCATTAGAGATTAAGTGCACTCATGCAATGAACCATTAGATGTATATCATATTAGAACCCTATGCATTGCATTCATCTGGCGGGGACACAACCTTGGTTTCTTTTACCCATAAATTACAAATCAATTACCAGTCAATCAAATTAGTCCAGAAAAATCAACACTTTTACAAAATCCTTTTTCGGAATACAATCAGGACCGCAAGACAAGTATACTACAATTTAGTAACCTTTTGTCACCATATTCCTTGTGGGATTCGACCCTAACCTTGTTGGGTTACTATATTTGAAAATGTCCGCTTTATGCTAATAAAAGGTGTAATTTGAGCCTATCAAATTTTGGCGCCATTGCCGGGGAATACGGTTTTGAAATTACTAAGTAGTGATTACTTTGCTTGAAGTCTTTTTCTTATTCCATCACACCTTGTTTTCTATTCCTTGTGAACCAGGTGATCATGATTCGTAATCAACGAGGAGCAAATGGTAACCAGGGTGGTCAACAAGACCTCCCGATTATAGCAGAGGATGAGAATGTATTTGCTGATCTGATAGACTAGAAGGAGTCCATCCTCGGGTTGGAGCGACAAGTGTCAAAATTGATTCCTCTCTCTACCAGTTGCTCAAACTTGAGGGCTATTTTCGGAACTCTACCGACAATGATCCTCATCAACATTTATAGAACTTTGTGGTTGTATGTGCTCATCATATCCAAAATAATGTTTCGCAAGATGCTATTCGGCTAAGGCTCTTTCAAATATTCTTTAGCTGGAGATGCAAGAGTGTGGTTTGAAAAGCTGCCCTGGAATTCTATTACTTCATGGGCAAAGATGGTTTCGGTTTTTCTCAAGAGGTGGTATCCCCTAAGCAAGAAGGCTGAAATTCGGGAAATTTTTTATGAATTCAAACAACGCCAGGAGGAGCAACTATATAAATCTTGGGAGAGATTTAAAGAATATTTGTAGAAGTCTCCATATCATGGTTTTTCGGAGAATATACTGATGGAGAAATTCTATACAGGACTAGATCCTATAACACAATCAGTCGTGAACAATGCAGCTCGTGGGTGTTTCATGGACAAAACTTACACCCGAATCTCTAATATGCTTGACAGATTGACTATACACAATCAGGAATGGTACTCGGGTAATGCTGATAGTATATCGTATGGGGGTGAGATGATCCATAATATAGTGAAAGAGAACCATGATACACAACAGATGTTGGCTCAGCTTGCAACAAATATTTCTCTGATGAGCAAGAGTTTTGAGGAGAAGGAGACTAAGAAGGTGAATGTTTGTTAAGAAGCTCAAGGAATGCCTAAAGGGATGAATCAAGTTCAAGAGGGTCCATATCTAGAGGGAAATCCTATGCAGGTTGAAGATGCTAACTATGTGAACAACTCTCAAGGGAGTTATCAAAGGCAAAACTACCAAGGGGGTTATCAGAATCAAAATCAATGGAGACCTCAGCAGGGACAAGGTACTTACAAAAACAACCAAAGGAACTATAATAATAATTATGGTGGCTCGAACCAAGGGAACTACAACAACAATAATTTTGGAAATAAGATTTCCAATCCATATATTCCACCAAAGGGGCAATCAAATAAACAAGGTAGTTCGCGGTTGGAGGCTATGCTTGAAAAGGTGCTAGCAAATCAAACCAAGGTTGAGAAGACTTTATATGGGCTGACTGAAATAGTGGGATCTCATACGGCTTTCATTAGAAGCTCGAGTCACAGATGCGTGATATTTCTAGAGAGCAGCACCCTCCTCAAAAGGGAGGACTTCCTAATGACACTATTTCAAATCTAAAGAATGGGGGAGGTGGTGTAGGTCGTGTTTATGGTATCAGTACTCGGAGTGGTAAAATACTCCAAGGTGTTGAAAAAAAGGTGATAGATCTCGAGCCAGTTGCTGAAGAAGAAGAGGTGCAGTCTGATGCACCAATTATTGCTGAAGAGGTTCCCACAAAAATTCCAATTGTGGAGAAAGTTGCTGATATTCCAGAGGGTTCGAAGATGACTGACGACAAGAGCAAGAAAGACTGGAAAGGGGGATCTCCGCCCTTTGACTCAGCTTTTCAAATCTAAACCTCCATTTCCTCAAAGGTTGGTGAAGAAGATAGAAGATGCTAAGTCTCAGAAATTTTATGATTAGCTAAAGCAGTTGTCATTGAACTTTCCATTCTTAGATGTTGTTAAGGAGATGCCTGGATTTGCAAAGTATTGAAAGATCTGCTTACGAAGAAGAGGTTTGTGCAATATGAAATTGTGAGTTTTACTCACATTGTGAGTTCTATTATTTCGACAACAATAGTCCAGAAGAAGGGAGATCCTTCGCCATTCACCATTCCTTGTTCTATCGAGCATTATGATTTTGCTCATGCTCTGTGTGATAATGGGGCTAGTATAAATTTAATACCACTTGCTATTTATAAGAAATCAAGATTGGGGATGCCTAGGCCGACGACTATGCGATTACAGATGGCTGACAGATCTATTAAGAGGCTAGTTGGCGTGGTTGATGATGTTCTTGTGCGGGTTGGTGATTTTTTTTTGCCCGCAGATTTTGTGATTCTTGACTGTGTTGTTGATCGTGATATTCCCATTATTCTAGGGAGACCTTTCCTTGCTACGGGAAGGACTCTTATGGATTCGGAAAAGAATGAAATAAAATTTTGAGTCAATGATGAAGAGGTGACTTTCCAGGCAAGTAAAGGGATGAAGTTACCAAGTGCTTACGAGAGCATTTTGGTGATTGATTCTTTTGATGTTGTTGATGAAGCTGTGGAATTCAAAATGGAAGAAGAATGTTTGGGAGAAGCTCTTGCTGCTAGTCTAGTGAATTTTGATGCTGATGACATGGAAGGCTATGTGGAGACGGTGAATTCTCTTGTTGGGTTGGGTTCATATTCTTACCACCCAAAGAAGCTTGATCTTGATCTAGAAAATAGAAAGACACCACCAGCAAAACCATCCATTGTTGAGCCGCCTAAGCTTGAGCTTAAGCAGTTGCCTGCACATCTGAAGTATGAGTTTCTGGGCCTAGACAACACTTTGCCAGTTATTGTGTATGCATTGCTGAATGAAGAGCAGACAAAGAGATTATTAGAGATATTGCTAGAATACAGGCGTGCTATAGGCCGGACTATTACAGATATTCGAGGAATTCCCACGAGCATATGTGAGCACAAGATTCAGCTTAAGGAAGTTAGTACACCGAGTGTTGGGCAGCAGCAGAGATTGAATCCACCTATGCAAGAGGTGGTGAAGAAAGAGATAAGTAAATGGTTAGATGCTGGAGTTGTATATCCTATAGCAGGCAGCAAGTGGGTAAGCCCAGTACAATGCGTTCCAAAGAAGGTGGTGCCTAATGCCAAAAATAAGTTAATTCCGACTCTTACTATTACTGGGTGGCGTGTTTGCATAGATTATAGGAAGTTGAATTCTACCACTTGCAAGGACCATGCCTTTTATTGATCGGATGCTTGATCGGCTGGCTGTAAGGTCCTACTATTACTTCCTAGTCGGGTATTCTGGCTACAATAAAATTAACATTCCTTTTGAAGACCATGAGAAGATGACGTTCACTTGTCCTTATGAGACATTTGCTTTCAGCATGATGCCATTTGGTCTTTGCAATGCATTGGCTACTTTCCATAGGTGTATAATGTCGATTTTCTCAGACATGGTGGCAGACTTCTTGGAGGTCTTTATGGATGATTTCTCTATGGTTTGTGACTCTTTTGATGATTATCTTGACCATCTGGGTAGAGTGCTGAAAAGATGCGAGAAGTTTAATCTTGTGTTGAATTAGGAGAAGTGCCATTTTATGGTGAAGGAAGGGATCGTTCTCGATCATAAAATCTTTAAAAAGGGGATTGAGGTCGATCATGATAAAATTGATGTGATTTCAAAGCTTCCTCCACCTATCTCAGTTAAAGGTATCCGGAGTTTCTTGGGACATCTTTGGGTTATATAGGGGCTTTATCAAAGATTTCTCAAAAATTGCAAATCCGTTGTGCAAGATTCTTGAGAAAGAGGCTAAGTTCGAGTTTGATGAAAAGTACCGAAAGGCATTTGATGATTTAAAGGAGCGTCTGACTTCTGCTCCTATTGTTGTTTCTCCTGAGTGGTCTCTACAGTTTGAGCTAATGTGTGATGCTAGCGATTTTGCTATTGGTGCTGTGCTTGGCCAGAGACACAACAAAATCTTACACCTAATCTACTATGCCAGTAAAATATTGAACGCGGCACAGATGAACTACGCAGTGACTGAGCAAAAGCTACTTGCTATAGTCTATGCTTTTGAGAAATTTCGGGCCTATCTGTTGGGGTCCAAAGTTGTGGTTTATACTGATCATGCTGCTTTAAGGTATCTGATGGCAAAGAATGAAGCGAAGCCACAGTTGATTCGATGGGTCCTGCTGTTTTAAGAGTTCGATGTTGAGGTAAAAGATCGAAAGAGGACTGAAAATCAGGTTGCTGACCTCCAGAGGAGTTGAATATTGATGATGCTTTTCCAGATGAGTGAGTTCTAGCAATGAAAACTGAGGTAGCACATTGGTATGCAGACATCGCCAACTTTTTGATGACGGGCATTATTCCAGATAAGATCAAGACATACCAGAAAAAGAAGTTTTTTGAGAGATTCTCGTCAGTATTACTTGAACGAGCCATATTTATTCCAAACATGAGCTGACAACATTATTCGGCATTGTGTTCCCGAGTGTGAGGTAATGGAGACTCTGAAGATGTGTCATGACTCTCCGGTTAGGGGTCATCATAGTGGGACCTGGACTGCAGCCAAAGTTTGAGTGCGGATATTACTGGCCCACTCTGTTCCATGATGCAAATTTGTTGATAAGGTCTTATGATCAGTGCCAAAGACAAGGGAGTATTGGTAGGAGGTAGGAGATGCCTATGAATTTCGTGATGGAAGTGGAGGTATTTGATGTTTGGGGAATTGATTTCATGGGGCCTTTTGTGAGCTCATGTGGCATGAAATACATCTTGGTTGTTGTTGATTATGTGTCAAAATGGGTAGAAGCGGTGGCTTTACCCAACAATGAAGCCAAGAGTGTAATGGGGTTCTTGAAGAAAAACATATTCACTCGTTTCGGTACTCCCTCTTAATCAGCGATGGTGGTTCTCACTTTTGCAATAGAGCCTTCGCAGGATTGATGGAGAAGTATGGTGTGAAGCATAGGGTGGCAACCCCTTATCATCCTCAGACAAGTGGGCAGGTTGAAGTCTCTAATCGGGAGATAAAGAGTATTTTGGCCAAGACGGTCAATGCAAATAGGACCGACTGGTCCCGAAAACTTGATGATGCTCTTTGGGCCTATCGGACTGCTTACAAAACTCCAATCGGAACTTCTCCTTTCAGGCTGGTTTTTGGCAAGGCATGCCATTTGCCAGTCGAACTTGAACATAAGGCCATGTGGGCCTTGAAGAAGCTAAATATGGATTGGGAAGAAGAAACTAAACTTCGGTTGTTTCAACTCAACGAAATGGATGAATTTCGGTACCAGGCTTATGAGAGTGCAGCGTTGTATAAGGAGAGGATGAAATATTATCATGACAAAAAGATCCTCAAGTGAGAATTTTACAAGGGTGATTCTGTCTTGCTATATAATTCTAGACTAAAGCTGCTACCGGGCAAGTTGAAATCAAAGTGGTCCGGACCTTTCGAGGTTGTAAGTGTTTCTCCCAATGGGGTAATTGAATTGAAGTTCAGAGATGGAACTTAGACATTTAAGGTGAACGGCCAGATGGTGAAGCACTACCATGGCTCTATTGATGGTGATAGGATTGTTGACAGGTACCGGTTGAAGCATCTGGGGACAAATCCTGAGCCGGAATAAAACGTACACACGTCGTGCCATGATGTTAAATCAAGCGCTTCTTGGGAGGCAACCCAAGTTTAAATTTATGTATTTTTCCTTGTTTTGTTTTGTTGTTGATTCAGTAGTGTTTCTGGGCTGTATGATATGTGTTGATTGTGCAGGAGTTGCAAACCTCAGGAAACTGGCCAAGTAGCATCAAAGAGTAGTTTGACAGGACGTCAAAATTCAATGGTGTTGTCGAAGTGCAACGATGGGCTGCAGAGTTGGGGGTCCTGCGAGTTGGCAACTATCCATTCTCAGGAGATTCACTGACAGGGAAGATCGATAAACCGTCATTATATAATGACGGTTCATCATTATGCAAACCCAACCGCCAACATGCCCAGGTATGTTTTCTAATTTATGAACCGTTGAAGCGCATTGTCGTTACTCAACAGTTCTAAAAAAAAAAAGTAAAGGGTTTCTTTTAAAACAACACCCGCGCCTTTTCTTCTTCCCCACTTCTTCATCCATTAACTCCCACCTCCACCACACCACCCACAATCAAACCCTCAATTAACCTATAAAAATTCCCCCATTACACCCCTTTAATACATCACAATACATCACGATCATCACTGACGCTGAACCGACACCCTCTACTCTAATTTTTGAGTTTCTTTGTGCTTTTTCACTCAACTCCCCAAGTTTTTCTTCAAAATTCTCTACTAATCAGGTATGTAACTTTGTAATACATCTTCTCTTGGTTATGGAACGTGGGTATTCAGTTTTAAAATTGAAAAAGGCACCTAGGGTTCCTAAATTGATTGAAAAATTTACATTGTGGGAACTAGGTTGTGTTTATTGGTGATAAAGTAAGTTGGGCGTAATAAAATTAGTTGGGGGCTCTGAAATATAGTGGTAAACATGTATGGGTAGAACTCATGACATAGGGTTTGGCATTTGACTGAGATTCATGCAAATTTTGTGATGGTTTTGAAATTGATTGTCATTATTGGTTGGGGTGGGGAATTTGGTATGTTTGTTGTAGTTAGGACTCATGGGGATGAAAATATCATACCGCCATTGAGTTGGCGGGCATTTTGATCCACATTCGTGTCGATTCATTATACCCGCCATCAGTTCATAAATATGAATGTGTGAAACATGTCTAATATGTGAACTTGACTGTGTGGAACATAATGGAAACAATGGGAGTGAATTTTGAGTAACTCCAACGGGTCGGAGGGCATTTGGATTGATTACTTCGGTTTGATATTGGTATGCTCTCCAAACAAAACCTGATAATATACCAATGGACGTAATAGTGTGAAACAAGTGGGTGAAGTCTATTAACCCCAAGCTTGAACCCCGAAAGCTTGTGCATATGTGAAAAATGGATCTGTGATGTCTGTGTATTTGGAATTGGAAACAACTTGCAAACTCTTTGTTCTTAAAGTGATAGGATCGTAAATATATTGACGGTATCGTCAATAAGTCAACGAACCGTCCTTGTATCGTCGAGTTACTTGATGGTCCGTCAACATGTTCGGCGGTCCGTCGAAGTACATCGAGGTTTCCATAACGATGTGTTTGACGGTTTGTCCAAGTAGTCAATTTCGGGAACAACTTGTACAAAAGATAACCGAAATTACTTTGATTGATCTTATGTTTTGCATAGTGACTGGAACCTGGTTTATGATTATAGGTATGGGTCCACCTAAGTTGCCAGCTAAACGAAAGGGTAGTTCAAAGCAAACAGAGCTAGAATCGGGTAGCAAGTGGGCCATTGTTAAATTCAAGCTGAGAGATGAAGCCTCGGAAGATGAGTCCGAGGTTATACCTAAGAAGAAGAATAGGGCTGCTATTCCTGTTTGGAACAAATAGGTCACACTATCGTCTGCTTTATCCTCTGATTCCTTCCAGTCTGAAGAGGAGGGATCGTCCTCATTCGAGTCGGGTGACGGAGATTCAAAAGAGGGTTATGGAGATGCTTCATGGAGACGCTTTCCACCGATCTTGCAGCCACACTATGGGGATGTGATTCACGAGCCTCGATCGCCTTCCCGAATTCTCGACTCGAAACATCGAGTTCACGCACTGCCGATGACGGTGATGATGCGGCTGAACACGAGAGATTAGAAGCAAAATCTAGAGGATGATCTTCCCGGTTTACGTCGAGGGTGCTAAGGAGATTTATGACCAGGGGGTTTCCTTGAAAAATAGGGTTGGACCTAACCTGAATCGAACAATATGGGAGGAACGGCGCATTATCTTTGAGGGTCTGGAGATCCTTCCCCGTACCAAAGAGACCATCGAGCACTACCAGTTAGGTTTTATGGACAACGCTCCTGGGGAACATTGTTCGGTGTTAGTACGAGAGTTGTATGCGACATATGGGCCTTGATCAACAAAGTTAGAAAACCACGACAACGGGTGATTGAAATTAACCCGTTTGAATGAGGTTGAGATGCGAGGGTTGAAAGTTGACATTTCGAAGCTAAATCAATCGGAGTTTATTTTGGTAATGATTATCTGTTGCACCAATACAGACAAATGAGTTGTTTAATAAACTTGAAAGACGAGAGGAACAGATTGTCAGAGATTGGGTGGCAACAGTTATTGGCCGACCTAGCAAGCGAAAGGAGACTACTGACAGATCGCAGAGGATACTTAAGCGTTGGTTGATGCTTGATGGTAAATTTTGGTGGAGTGTGGTATAGTTGCAACTCCTCCTGACTCAGACCGATAATGCACTCACCATCGACAAATCGATTATAGTGGCTGCTCTGATGACCAGATTCTCGATTAATTTCGGGTTGTTGGCTGTGGATGAGATTCAGTTGAAGGCATCACAGCCTTCTACTTCCTTGATATATCCTTGTTTGATCACCGAGCTCATTTGGAGGGCATATGTCTATATCTTGCCACACATTGATCACCGGATTATGGCCTCGCATGTGTATTTCGTGAAGAAGAGCAGAGATGAGGCCGAGAGAGAGAGAGTCAAGGTGCAAAGGATGGCTTCCCGACCTTTTTGAGGTTTTTGAATGAGCCTCGGGATATTAACATTCGGTGGCCACCGGTGACACTACGGAGGTGTTACCCGCCACTACCGCCCCTGTTTCCGAGCATGTTCGGACCACAGATCCTGAGCCTTCACAGACAGCCGCACAAAGTACATCAGACCTAGATTCCGACTTCACGGCCAATATTTGTAGCTCCATAACTATACGGGCCATAGCACGGCCATATGGGGCGGCGAGTTTTCGACCCATATATCTTTTGCTAGGAATTTCGGAGAGAGTTCGCAAAAAAAACGGTTGATGACCAGTTGAAGATCATAGTGAGCTAGCTGGAAGAGTTTGTAAATACGAGGTTGGGCTACGGAGCCACTAAGGCGGACCACGACGGCTCGCTTGGATATGTTCGAGATCGGCTAGCGGAGCTGTCATTCCGAGAACCACTCTGATGCATTGAGTACCGAGTTGGAGTTGTGAGTTGACGAGATGCGAGTTGCGGGCTCGTGATCCTAGCATAGTGGCGATCCTATGGGGGGACGGAGTTGATGAGGATGTTGACAATAAGTTGATGGGGGAGCTCTTGGCCTTTAGCTGCAGATATTAGGGAGAAGAGGAAGAGAGTTGTAGATGATGATGATGATGATGAGGGTGATGAGTTGCGAGAGAGGACTCGACCTCGGGGTCAGAGCTTAGAGGAGCAGCTAATCAAGCAAGCCACCCTGAACTCTCTAGTTGTGAACTACCCCTGCGGGACTGCGGGTGCCACATCTAGTAGTGCTCCAGTCGAAGAGGCATTGATGCAGCCCCTTCCTATACCAGTGCCAGTGTACTAATACTGCTACTGACGTTCCAGCTAATGCCTCGCAAGCCACAGCGCCTCTATATGAGCAGCGCACCTAGTACGCCACAGGCATTCCTACTCCCTTGCCTTTCTTTTATTGCATTGGGGACAAAGAAGATTCTTAAGTTCGGGGTGGGGGTACTTGCTAAGTAGTTAGTGTATATATGTGTTTAGGACCCCCTTCGGCTTTTCTTTGCCTTGGTTCTTTTCCCGAAGGGATTTTATTTTCTGTTGAACCTGGAATGTGTAGGTCATGTTTAGATAAAGTAATTTTGACTTATGTGGTGGTGGCTCTAGTAACTTAAGGCATGCTTGCTATGATATTTGGAAAAACACTCCCCTCCGAAATTTTTTATGTATACTTGAAACTGGTTGGTTAATTGACATGCATGATTCTTTTGTGTGACATTTAGAGTATTGCGTTACCTTGTGTGCCGAATTCTTAATAGGGAGACTAGTGTGTTAACAATTCTTGTGCGATGTGATGTGAGGTTTTTGTATATATGTTCTCTGGTTATGTGTGTAATCTAGAACTTACTTGGTTAGTCATGCCCTAGTTCTTAGGATAAGTTGAGTTGTGAAGTGATCTTAGGCTTTGTTTGTTGATAGAGAACCCTTTTAGCCTGTCATAAGCCTACCCGTAGATAAAATATCCCTTGTTAGCCATGTTGAGCCTTTAAGCCTATTGTTTGACTAGCCGTTAATGAGCCAATACCCGTTCTGAATATCCCTCTTTTAGCACCCGGTCCCTCCTTGACTTTACTGTGATAAGATTGAGGCTAAAAGCCTAAGTTGGGGGTGATAGGTGACATAAGGGGGAACATGAGGCTTAGGCCTAAAATGGGGTAAAAAGTGAAAGTGCATAGTTAAAAGATAACGGTGTGGTAAGTGTAAAGAAAGAAAAAAAGAAGAAGAGAAAATACACTTGCAAAAGAAAAGAAAAAAAAAAGAAAAAGAAAAAACAAAAGAGAGAGAAAAAAAAAAAGATATAGTGAGTAGAGTAGTAATAAAACCACATCGAGGCAATAGAAAAGAAAAAGGGAAGAAAAGAAGGGCGAAAAAGGTAAGAAGGTAAAAGAGGTGTAGTGTTCAAGGAGGGTTAGTCATTATTATCCAAATATATATCCAACCCATCCCTAAGCCTACATTAATGTGATCACAGCTGAGCTGTCCAAAGTCAAGGGTACCAAAAATAAGGGCAAGCCTATGGTATTTGCATGTGTAACTAGAGAATTGCTTTATGAGTGTGAGTGTTTCTCTTCCCTTTAGTCTTCTGTCCCATTTGTGTGTGCATTTGTGCATTGGGACGTTCTTTGGTCTATGTGAGGGCATGAGAATTCGTTAAGTGATTAGTTTCCCGTAAGTCTAGGTTCATGTGCACTATGGTTTCATTAATAACTAGATGTCACTGATTGAAGCTTCATTGTTAGTTGCAGCAGTTCTTTGATTGATATTGTCAGTATTGAGGGGAGTCATTGAGATACAAGTGATATGCCGATAGTACTTGCCACAACCATTATGGACAGTTTTACTTTGTGATATCGAGACATTAGTAGTTGAGTTTGTTTTTTTACTTGCTTGAGGACAAGCAAAGACTTTAAGTTGGGGGTATTGATGTGTCATGAAATTATGGCATATTTGATGTTTTTTAACTCTATGTTTTACTTGTTTTCGAGTAAATTTGTGTCAGCTTGATGTGTTTTGTGTATGATGCACGTATTGAGTGGTTGGAATGATAAAGCAAGCCAAAATGAGAAAATTGAAGATTTAAGCACTATTCCTGTATTTGTACGGATCGTTAACATGTCGACGGTCCGTCAACTGAGTCATCTTTGTGCAATATTAGAAGAGTTCAAAGAAGTGCAATATTTGTGAAGTAACAGGACGAGAAGAAAGACAGACCGTCAACATGCTCAACGGTCCGTCAACTTGCACGGTCGTTTGAAGAACTACAGCTTGACACTCTGTCAGAAGTTATCAGGAACACCGTCGTTACTCGACGGTACTGTAGAAGTACATGGACTGTCCATCGAGTTACAAGCCGCCTGGGCTGTTTAGGCTTTTATTAATTCTAAGTTTTTGACTTGTGTAAATAGCTGATAGGGTTTTATTTTTACAGACATCTTGAGTTTTAAGACTTGCATTGAGCACTTTGAGTTCTTAGTTCTTTTCAAGGGTTTCAAGACTATTCCATTTTGGTTATCTTCAATTCTCTTCGTAAGTATCAATAACGATTACAATTACAATGCTTTGTGTGTTTATCAATTCCACGAGTAGCTAAATTCCCTACTAAGGTTGTGGACCCAAGGATGGGTGTTTGGCGGATGGGTTTCTAGTTGTGATATACGCATAATGGGTTGTTAGGGTTTGTTAGTTCTTCATTATTCATTGTTAGTTGATGGTTGCAAACATTAGCGTATGCCACAAATCTTGATTTATTTGGAAAAATAATTAGGGTTTGGTAAGAATTAATAACAAGAACTCTGGGCTTTAAACTTTGTTTAACAAATTCACTTACAGATAAGAAGAATTTACTTGGGACAATTAATCGTTCTTCATATAAACTCTTTTGTATTTGGGAAAAATCATAAAGAGATATTATTCTTAACTATTGGGAAATATTAGGAGCTCAATTAGAGATTAAGTGCACTCATGCAACGACCCATTAGAAGTATATCATATTAGAAGCATAAGCATTGCATTCATCTGGCGGGGAAACAACTTTAGTTTCTTTTACCCATAAATTATAAATCAATTACCAGTCAATCAAATTAGTCCACATAAATCAACACTTTTACAAAACCCTTTTTCGGAATACAATCAGGACCGCAAGACAAGTATTCTACGATTTAATAACCTTTTCTCACCATATTCCCTGTGGAATTTGACTCCAACCTTATTGGGTTACTTATTTGACAACGTCCGCTTTACGCTAATAAAAGGTGTAATTTGAGCGTATCAAGAGACTAGTTCAACAATCTAGTGCAGAGGGGTATGTCTGTTCTTTGAGTACGAGGCCCGATTGCTTTCCTTGGTCCGCTATGCTGTTCAGTTGATTCCTACCAAGACCGAGAGGGTTAGGAGATTTGTCAAGGGGTTGGTGCTTCCGTTACATTTGTCTTGTCTTCAACATGTGGCTATGGGATCTTCATTTCAGTCAGTGGTGGATCATGCTACGAGTGTTGAGTCTTCTAGACTCCGACCTCACAGTGGGGGTAGTGACAAGAGGGCCTGTCAGTTTGGCAGTTTCAATGGTTATACTGCGAGAGGTGGGGGGCCGTTTGGTAGGACTCACCACTATTAGCCTGGCCGCCCCATCCAGTTAGCGCTCCAGGCTTCAACTAGCGGTCCTTCGAGGCAGAGTGGATTTAGTGTAAGGTAGACTTCTAGGGGTTCCTATTCTCGACACACGGTCCGTGGTGGTTATCTCGGGTTAGCCGGCCAGGTGTCACGGCCCGGGAGGTTAGATGCTATGAGTGTGGAGACTTGGGGCATTTTTCTAGAGAGTTTCCTAGGCCTAGAAAGAGTGGGCCCCAATAAGGTTCTATATTTTAGACTCCCAGGACTCCAGTGCCTTCAGTTAGTAGAGGTGGATACTCTAGTAGAGGCGGTGCTCAGACGTACACGGTGGTTCTCAGTCTGCTAGGGGTGGTTATCAGCCCGCCAGGGGCAGTTCTCAGGGTTCTAGAGGAGGAGCTCAGTCAGGCTAGAGTGGCCATGGTGATGCGCAGTCCGGTGGGGGATGGGTCCATTGTTATGCCTTACCTGGGAGACCGGAGGCGGAGGCTTCTGATCTTTGTCGTCATAGGTACCATTTCTATTTGTCATTGAGCAGCTTCGGTTTTATTTGATACGGGTTCTACCTTCTCATATGTGTCTACCTATTTTGCTACTGGATTGGATATGACTTGTGATATTGTTGATGTGCCCATACATGTGTCTTCTCTGGTTGGCGATTCTGTGGTATTAGCTCGAGTCTATTAGTCTTGTGTGGCTACTTTTATGGGCTATGATACGTGGGTAGATTTGGTGATCCTTTGTATGGTGGACTTTGATATTATCTTGGGCATGACTTGGTTATCTCTGTACCATGCGATCTTAGACTGTCATGATAAAACAGTCACGTTAGCCATGCCCTGCATTTCTCATTTGGAGTGGAAGGGTACTCCCAACCCTGTTCCTAAGCAGATCATTTCGTACCTCCGAACGAAGAAGTTATTTGATAGAGGGTGCTTAGCCTAGTTGGCCCATATTTGAGATACGAGTGTGGATACTTCTTCCTTGTAGTCGGTTCTGTTGTGAGTGAGTTTGCGGAGGTTTTTCCCACAGACTTGCCTGGTATGCCACCTGAGGTGACTGGGATATTGACTTCTGTATCGATTTAGAGCCAGACACTCAGCCTATTTCTATTCCACCTTATTGTATGGCTCCAGCTGAGTTGAGAGAGTTTAAGGAACAGTTGTCAGATCTGTTAAGCAAGGGGTTCATTCATCCTAACGTTTCCCCTAGGGGTGCTCCCGTGCTATTCGTGAAGAAGAAATATGGTTCTCGGCGGATGTGTATCGATTATCGATAATTGAACAAGGTTACTATATGGAACAAGTATTAGATACCCCGTATAGATGACTTATTTGATCAGCTTCAAGGTGCGTCGGTCTTCTCTAAGATCGACTTGAGATTAGGGTATCATCAATTGAAGATCCGAGCGGATGATATTCTGAAGACAACCTTCAGGACCCGCTATGATCCGGAGGGTCGATTATGACTTGGTTGGGTGCTTGGTTCGGTTTTTGAGGTTTTCAGAGGTGTCTTGTAAACTTGGTTGGAAACTTGATTTTGGCTGTTTGGGGGTTGATCGAGTCAAGGTGCCTTCCGTTGAGAATTTCGAGGGCACGATTGAATTTATGGCGCGTTTTTACAAGTGTCTGCCAGTTTGGTTTGTATCTGGGAGGTCTCGGATGGACATCAAAATTTGGGTGGAACTTGGTGAAAACTAGATTTTTTTGGTTTTTTGATGTCCGCTTTTGCGGGTAACTGTCCGCCTTTGCGGGGCCGCCTATGCGGGACTTGGCCTATAGACGTGAGATTATGAGGTGTCAAGTGACTCCACTTATGCGGATTTTTTAATCGGGTAGGCGCGTGCGCATCTGCAGACAAAGTGTTCACGGATGCAAAAATCGCTGAATCAGAAGCTATAATTTGCCAATTTCGAACCATTCTTTCCATTCTCAAATTCTAAACCTAGAGATTGTTGGAGTGGGCGATTTGCATAGCTTTTGGGTAAATACTTCCTTGGGTATGTTCCTATTTCTCCCGTTGTGATTTACTTGTGTTTAAGAATGGAATCCATGGTAGTTTTCATGAGCTATTTGGGGAATTTGGGTTCATGAACCCTAGGATGATGATTATAAATCTCTTTCAATCTATTGGGATTTATTGGTAAATTTACTGATTTCTACCATCTAATCATTGGGTAATTAGTTTCCAGGCTTGAATCTTCCTTTCATTTCAAGAGTCTAGGTCATGGAAGTTAGGGTTTCCTTCTAAATTGGGGGTTCTTGATTAAAGGGTGAGATTGATGAATAATTGAGTTTAAGTAGTAATTGGGGAGTGGTGTTGAACTTCTTAAGCGTTGGGTAACCGATTTTTACTAGAAATTCCTATTTTGCCCTAGTGGGCCCGATTTCATATTTAAAAAGGGTTGTTTTCGATTTGAATAGTTTATAGCATTATGAGTATCGGTAGTCTTCATTTCTAATGTAGATCACGTTGTTGAATAGACTTCGAACATTCAGAAGTTCATCGGAAGGGCAAGGCTTTTGTGGGATAGTTCGTGGCACCCGTTCGACATCGAGGTAGGTTACAGTTTACCTTTCGGTTAGACTCCAATTAGTGAAGTATATGTAAGAGTTAGATATTGACGGGGGAAGCATGTTAGGCCTTCGGGTATGGTGTGGAGGTGAAATCCTATTAGGTTGGTTCTGTTGTTGTTTGTGGGCTTATCGCCTTATTTTCTATGTTGTGACTTGTGTATGTATTCATCTCTCTCTTGTTATGTCACTTATCATCAGAAAAAGGAAGAATAATAATATTAGGCTTGAATCGTGATATGTGTAATTATGAAAAGACACGCACGAGATCTTGATTTTGATTTACTGTTGTTTGAAATATCATGCATGGCATACATTCTCATTTCATCTGATGCATCGATATGAACTGTGAATTGGTACGAAATAATGATAAGTGAAAAAGTGAAACATTCGAGGTCTTTTTCGGATCGTGTAAAAGAAAGATGAGAATCCGTGATCTGAGGTTGCTACCAGAGCGGAATGTGTTATACTCGCAGCCCAAGGTTTCTTGCCAGGATGAGGGTGTACATGGACTTCGCAGGTCCCCCATGGGTCATGACCTTTGAGACGTGAAGGCTTCTATCCATAGCATGTGTGTATGGTAGGGACAATTGGCTAGTGCATTGCATCGCATATGCCTTCACACTTACATCCATTCTTCATTGCTTTTTTCAGTACTGGCACTTGATATTTGAATTGATCTTATGTTGAATTTGTTCGTGAATGTGCTTGATTTCTTACATGTTTACTTGTTGATTTCTTTCTTCATAAATGTGAACTAATTGTTGTCGACCTATGATACCTACTAGTACATAGGGTTTGTACTGATACTACCTTGTTGTACTCTTTTTTGAGTGCAAAGTTTGCTACAGGATCTACGTCAGGCCCTCATGAGTGATTCTCGAGGCCGTCCTATTTGGAGATTCAGGGTGAGCCACTGCCAGATCTGCAGCCCGAGTTTCCACTCATCTTATTAACTCCCTATCGTCTTTCGGACAGTTATCCCCTTTATGCTTATGAACCTTGCATGACAATTCAGACTTGTAGAACCTTGCATGACAATTCAGACTTGTAGTATTTAGTAGCAATTGTCCGTTACACTAGATTCCTTAGGGATGATGTAGTTCTTATTCTGCACTTATTATATCATATATATGCTAAGACTGCTTAAATATTTCTATTTCCTTTCAGTATGCCTTAAATGAATGTTGAATAAGGGAAGGGTTCCCCACCAGGAGGGTTAGCGTGGGTGCCTGCTCTACTTACTAGTTGGGTCGTGACAAGTTGATATTAGAGCCCAAGGTTGCCGGACTTACAAGTACAAGCACATGCCTAGTATAGTCTTACGGATCGGTACAACGAGCTTCGTACTTATCTGCGAGAGGCTATAAGATATTTTGGAAAATTCCCATTCTTTCATTCCTTTCATGCTACTTGATTCAAATTAGTATCTAGGATGTTCAAATAGGCATCTGAATTCACTTCTATTCTCTCACAGTTGGTGAGGACCCGTGCTAATATTGCGAGCGATGAGGTGCCCGAGCCCGCCGCTAGGGCTGGAGCACGAGGACGAGGCCGAGCGAGAGAATGTGGTCTAGCACCAGCCAGGGGCGGGGCCCCTGCGATTAGTCAGAGATGAGCCAAATCCTTATCTCCAGAGCCAAAGCATCAATCTGAGCATGAGCTCATGGATAAGGAAGAGCTGCGACTAGCACGTGCTCAGCCCGATGTGATTGTTGCTCTTGTGCTTCAGGACACCATGGTCCGTATACGACACTATCTTGATGGGTTACAAGTGGTGGGTGGCCTTCCAGCCACTCCACGAGGGTCTCAGACTAGAGCGGGAGCGCAAACTCCTGTGCAGGTCCAAACTCACAGGACGCAGCCTGCTACTGCTATGGCTCCCCATGTCGATGAGATCCCAGCTCCTGCATGTACTCCTAGGCATGGTGCCCATCCAGCTATGACCATTGGGGATCAGGAGTCGTTCGCCAGATGTATTAAGATGGAGCCGGTGAAGTTCTTTGGTACGCCAGCTGAGGATGCCTATGAGTTTATGCTTGACAGTCATGAGAGGTTGTACAAGATGGGTCTTGTTGATCCACATGGAGTTGATTATGTGTCCTATCAGTTGCGTGGGATGCGAAGATGTGGTGGAGGTCCCTCGTCGAGTGTCGGCCAGCTGGGTTGCCTTTGTTTTCTTGGGCCCAATTTCATCCGGGGTTCTTGGAGAAGTACGTCCCCCGGACTCTGAGAGATCTGAGGAGAGATGAGTTCAAAATCTATAGCAGAGAGGTATGTTTGTTCTTTGAGTACGAGGTACGATTTCTTTCCTTTGCCCGCTATGTTGTTCAATTGATTCCTACCAAGATCGAGAGGGTTAAGAGATTTGTCAAGGAGTTGGTACTTCTGTTGCATTTGTCTTGTCTTCAGCTTGTGGCTATGGGGTCGTTACACCTCAAAAAATTTCATGTCATCGTATGATAGATAGACTAATGTAGGGTGAGATGAATACGATGTTTCTATAAGTAAGAAAGGTTACTTAACGATGCTAATTAAGATTTCAAAGACGTTGGAAGCAAGAGAAGAAAGTTCATTAAGAAAGGTGAAGTATACGTTGTGTTTGGAAGAGTTTAGTAAAGTACCAAGCTACTGGAGATTTAATAATGTCTTGAGAAGAAGTTATAATGCTCCTTAGATAACTACTAAAGTGTTAAACAAGTATTAAGAAGGTTCCATAAGGATTGGAGGTCAAACGAAACGGCAGAATCAATTTCAGGAAAGTGGAGTTATACGACCACTTATATGGTCCATATAAAGGTCCGTATAACCTAACAGGAAAGATGTTTTTCATGATGGTGAACCACGGTCACTTATACGGACCGTACAATGTTATACGGACCGTATAAGTGTCCGTATAACACCCGACGGGCTGAGTTATTCTCAAGCATATAAATGTGTTCCCACTTTTATTTTCTCATTCTTTCCACTTCTCCACTTCTCTCAAGATTTCTAGAGGGTTCTACATATTTCATCAACATAAATTCAAGACAAATCAAAGATCAACTTCATCAAACCAAGGGAATCAAGTATAAGGAAGCTCTTTAGGGTTCATAGAAGTCAAGAATTTCTTTGGAAGAGGAACTAGGGTTTTCTTCAAGTGGAGCATTTCTATCCAAAACCTATTTCTACACAATCAAAGGTAAGTTTTATGATCATTTCATGTTATTTGGAATATTGAGGGGTTGAAAGACTTGGATTATGAAAGAAGGTAGAATATAGAGCTTAAATGTGGAAGTGAGGGTGTTCTTGAATAATAGTTGATATGAATCATAACTCTTGAGACCTTATGAGTACAATCTTGTTATAAATAATATTAAGAATGTTGGAGAAGCATGATATGTGAACGAATATGATGTTGGGTGACCACCATCGTTATGGATGACTTTGAAAGGAAATTGAGAGAATTGAATAATGGCCAACTTAATAAAGTTTATTGATTATGATATTGTGGGTGTGTTGTTGACGTTTGGGAGTTGTTATATTATATGGATAAAGTTATAGAAACAAAGGCGATGCTGCCCAATTTTTCGTTAGCTTTAGCTTAAGCTTAAGTATGTTCCCAATTATCTAATTCTGGTACGAATTCTCTTGAAGGTAGAATTGCGAACATTGGAGGAAAGTGCTTAAATTGATAAGTTAGAGAGACACCAAGGTATGTGAGTTTCTTAAGGCATGATTCCTATGACATGAATTCTTTTATCCTTCCATGACTTTCTTACATTCCGAAAGCTATGAGTTTATGTTTATAAAGAGCTCCTTATGAGATGAATAATAATGATGATGAGTCTATGTCTAAAGATTCCAAAGCCTATGATATGATATTCTAATGAAGTTAATGATCCCTTGATGATATTCATTGTTGTTACACTCACCTTATAACGATAGTTCCTTCAAGGTGAGGCAAGATTATTATGATTACTCTATAATGGAATCGGGGGTTCTCAACCTTACGCCAGCCCGATAGAGTTCGGTTTGTCTTTGAGTTCTTACGCATGCATTATGAGATGTACATGATGATGATATTACACCCGCGCCTATATGGTCGGGCAGACACCGCTAAGGCAGGCAACATACACACCATGTCTGAGAGCATAGGCAGACACCACTAGTGGACGGCATGAGATGTTTACCTCGGACGCAGGAGGCCTGGACGCTGGCTAATGATGATCACACAATACCTATATGGTCGGGCAGTTTATATATGCATACATGATATGATGATGTTTATGATGTAAGTTAGCATGCATTATTCAGTCTTAAGTGCCATTCAGTCACAGGTTGTTCTTTACTTGATGTCTCCCTATTTGATCGATATTCTATTATTGTTTATGCCTTACATACTCAGTACAATTTTCATACTGGCGTCCTTTCTTTTGGACGCTGTGTTCATGTCCACAGGTAGACAGGGAGGTGGCCCAGTTTCATAGGAGCTGATCAGCAGATTTACAGGAGCACTCCATTATTCCGGAGGTGCTATTTTGATACATTACTTTGTGTACATATTTGGGCAGGACAGGGTCTTGTCCCGCCCTTATGTCTAGTACTCTAGTAGAGGCTCGTAGATATATATGTGTCGGTAGTATGGTCTCATGAATCCACCATTGTATATTTGTGTATCATTTTTGTAGCCGTGAGGGCTTATGTATATCCATGTATTGCCTTGGAGTTATATGTGTTCAGAATGACTATGATGGCTAATGTAATGAGAGGTGCTTAGTAGCCAGCTCCGGGTACCCGTCATGGCCCCCTAGTCGGGTCGTGACAGAAGTGGTATCAGAGCAGTTCCGTCCTAAGGTGTGTCTATAAGCCGCGTCCAACAGAGTCTCATTTATGGGTGTGAAGCGCGCCACACTTATAAACAAGAGGCTGTGGGGCATTTAGGAAAAATGACCATTCTTCTTCTTATTAGATCATGCCATAGAGCCATGTTATAAGATTTTCTCCTCCCTAATTGTGCGTTATGATTTCAGTGATGCCGCCAAAGAGAAAGCTATAGCCGCCCAGAAGGGCAAGGCTACGACAGAAAGGCAGATAGAAAGGGAGCCACCAACAAATATAGAAGAAGGTAAATCTCATAATGAGGCTCCATCCAATACCTCTCACGCTCACTTTATTCTAGAACAACAAGAGGGGGCTTCAGCTCCGGCTCCTATGCCTCCAGTTCCTCCACCGGGTGCTTCGAGTCAATAAATGACCGAAGCTATCTAGTTATTGACACAGTTAGTTGCCGCTCAGGCTCAGCGGCAGAGTATGGGTCCAAGTGACAGGGCGACTAGTGCTAGAGCCCGTGATTTCATGAGTTTAAATCCTCTAGAATATTTTGGGTCAAAGCCAAATGAAGACCCGCAAAGTTTTATTGATGAGATGCTGAGGACGTTGAGAATCATCCATGCCTCCGATACTGAATCTGTAGAGTTGGCATCTTATAGACTTCGAGATGTGGTGGTCCTATGGTATAATAACTGGATATCTTCAAGGAAGGAAAATGCACCTCCCCCGGTTTGGTAAGAATTTGTAGATGCCTTCATTTGCCACTATTTGCCACCCGAGGTTCGTCGGGCCAGAGCTGATAAATTCTTGAATTTGAAGCAAGGGAATATGAGTGCCTGGGAGTATAGCCTTCACTTTAATTTATTGGCTAGGTATGCTCCAACTATGGTAGCTGACATGGGAGATAGAGTACATAAGTTTGTGAGTGGCTTGGGGCCACATTTGTTCAAAGATTGCTTGACAGCTTCGTTGCAAGAGGGGATGGATATTTCCCGCATTCAGGCCCATGCCCAGAACTTAGAAGAGCAACAGCATCCGCAGAGGGGTGAGCGCGATATTGATAGAGGGCAGAGTAAGAGGGCCAGATCTGTTTGTACCGGCAACGACTATAGAGGGGGATCGAGGCAGCCATATTCTAGATATTTAGCCCAGTCGGCAACTAGTGCACCTCATCAGTTTTCAGGCAGGAGATTTGACTGACCCATTCATTCAGGACAGGGTCAGAGTTCAAGAGTCTCAGGTTCCTAGTTTGGAGATGATCCTAGCCAGCGGAGACCACCAGTGCCGCAATGTAGCCAGTGCGATAAATTACATTTAGGTCAATGTCACCGAGGTTCAGATGCTTGCTATGCCTGTGGTCAGGTTGGACATATGATGCTGGATTGTCCATCGCTGAGCGGTAGAGTTGGGGTTCAGCCCACAAGATCAGTAGCTGGTTCTTCTTCGTCTGTGCGCCCGATAGGGCAGACCCCCCAAATTCCAGCAGGCAGTGGTAGGAGTAGAGGGGGAGCATCCAGTTCAAGTGGGACCCAGCCCCGTATTTATGCTCTAGCCGGACATTAGGATCTTGAGTCTTCCCCGAATGTGGTTATACGTATTCTATCCATATTCTCTCATGATGTTTATGCATTGATTGATACGGGTTCTACGTTGTCTTATATTACTCCCTATATTGCTGGCCGTATTGGGGTGAAACCCGAGCCAATTAAACCTTTCGAGGTATCTACTTCGGTTGGTGATTCAGTAATAGCTAGACAAGTATACAAGAATTGAGTAATTGTGGTATGTGATCGTCAGACTAAAGTTGATTTAGTTAAGTTGGAAATGTTAGATTTCGATGTGATTATAGGTATGGATTGGTTGGCTTCTTGTTATGCTAATGTTGATTGCAGAATGAAAATAGTCCGATTCCAATTCCCGGGAGAACCCGTGCTTGAATGGAAAGGTAATACAGCATCTCCGAGAGGTAGGTTTATTTCCTACCTTAAGGCAAGGAAGATGATAGCTAAAGACTATATTTATCACCTAGTCCGAGTTCATGACACCGAAGCAAAGCCACCGACTTTTCAATCTGTCTCGGTACTAAAAGAATTCCCGGATGTATTTCCAGATGAACTTTCAGGCCTTCCTCCGGAAAGAGAGATTGACTTTGCTATTGATGTGTTGCCGGACACCAAGCCTATATCTATTCCTCCTTACCGAATGGCTCCTGGAGAATTGAAAGAGCTAAAGGCACAACTGAAAGTTTTACTTGAGAAGGGGTTTATTAGGCCCAGTTCGTCACCGTGGGGAGCACCTGTCCTATTTGTGCGAAAGAAAGATGGTTCTTTATGAATGTGTATTGATTATAGGCAGCTGAATAAGGTGACGATAAAGAATAAATATCCGCTACCAAGAATTGATGATTTGTTTGACCAGTTACAGGGCGCCAAGTGGTTTTCCAAAATAGATCTGAGGTCAGGTTATCATCAAGTGAGAGTTAGAGAAGAAGATATTCCCAAAACAGCTTTCAGGACGATATATGGCCATTATGAATTTCGGGTGATGTCATTTGGGTTAATTAATGCTCCGGCGGTGTTTATGAATTTGATAAATAATGTATTCTGGCCTCTCTTAGATCTGTTCATGATCGTGTTCATTGATGATATTCTTGTATACTCTCGGACAGAATCCGAGCATGCAGACCATTCACGTATTGTCCTTCGGATTCTTCGGACTCATGAATTGTATGCTAAGTTTTCGAAATGTGAATTTTGGCTGAATTCCGTAACTTTTCTAGACCATATTATTTCAGCTGATGGCATTCGAGTAGATGTACAAAAGATTGAGGCTGTGAAGACGTGGCCAAGTCCTACAACGCCTACAGAAGTCCGTAGTTTTTTGGGATTAGCAGGTTACTATAGAAGATTTGTGGAAGGGTTTTCCTCTATTTCAGCACCATTGACAAAGCTAACTCAGAAGTCAACAAAATTCCAATAGACTGATGCTTGTGAACGCAGTTTTCAGGAATTGAAGGATAGTGTTACACCCGGTATCTTCAAAGAAGCACTTATCAAATTTGAAACATAAGTACGTTGAGTTATGGTTAAGTAAAACCACTTTGGAATATAAGCAAGCATTATTAAGTATATTTAATGAGTGAAGGATGCATATAAGGTATACCGGAAGGTTTTATAAGGAAATGAGTGGAAGAAATGGAGTAGTACGACTTTGGAGAAAGGATGGGCAAAGTTTCGTGTGAAAATTTTAGTCCAAATTGAGGGAGGAATATCTCTTGGCATATGAAGTGTCTTAAGGTGTTTCAAAAGCCTAAAATGAAGTTCGTCGAGTCTAGTTTCCAATGCAACAAACCGCTCGTCGATAGGACATCGGAGTAGAGAAATATAGACGTTACAAGTTCGGTTGATAAAGCAGAAACCGTGTTACAGTTCTGCTACAGTAAAATGCTACAGTGACCCCCGACCCGGATTTGACCCCTATAAAAAGGGTAATAACCCCCTTTTTCATCAGATTTTCCTAGAAAATTCCAGAAATTAGAAGAGAGAAAGTCAGGGAATCAAAAGTGAGCAATTTTTAAGTAGCGGAGTAGTGGTCTAGGTCCGGGTAACGCGTGGTTGTGATTCTAGTCTTGTTTTGCGGTGGATTTTAGTGTGGATATTGGTGTCTTAACAAGAAATAAGGTATGAATCTTTCTCTTTTGATATTATTTAACGCTTATTTACGGAGATAAAGCCGTTAAATAATGGTGTAGCGAATTGTGAAGGGAGAAATGGGATAAACACCGTGTGAGGTGTTTTATGGAATACTTTGATGTTACCAATGATGTTGTTGTTGTTGGTTGCTGAATTACGATTTTGGGCTAGGCCTATAAACAGAAGAGATGCTGCCGAAATTTAATTGATTCTAGAAAGATTTATTTGAAGGATTAAGACAAGCGTATAAGGGTGAGTCTAACAATAGTATAAATTTTCTTCAATATAGATTTACGAGCCTGGAAGGACAAGCGTTGAGTAGTTAAAGTTAAGGCGACAAAAAAAGGTATGTTAAGGCTAGTCCCTTTCTTTCGAAAGGCATGATTCCTATGTTATGATTCCATATATGTTTCCATAACCTTCTTACTTCCAAAAGTTAGAAGTTCATGATTCTTAAAAGCTTCTTATGATACTAAAGATGAGATTTTTTTTCTATGATGAGCATGATGATGATGATTTTAATTCTAGAAATTCCAAAGCTTATAATTTTAATGTCATTATGAGATTATTGAGCTTATTTCATGATTTTCTTAATTTTATTCATTATTGTTGATCTCACCTTATGATAATTGTTCCTTCAAGGTGAGATATAGCGATGATGATTATTCCATAACATAATCGGAGGTTACCGACCTTATGTCACTCCGATAGAGTTATAGCTTTCTTTGGGCTCTCATGCATGCTACTTATGTTATATATATATATATGTATGTATATGTATATGGGGGATATGGGGGAAGGCGAGGCGTTATAGACGCATGGCCACCTGATCAGCTGGTATATTATGATATCGTCCCGGACGCGGGATATATGGTTAAATGGATCAGGCCGTTCATTCCTCGGCACTATTATGTATATAATATATAGATGGATCGGGCCGTTCGTTCCACGAAAAAATGATATACTTTTGGATCGGGCTGCACGTTCCGCCGTAATTCTATTTTATGTATATGTATATGAAAAATGTTTTTATGAAAGGAAAGTTAAGCATGCATGGTATCCGCCTTGAGAGGCACTCAGATGTGCAGGTTACCCTTTTGCCTCATGATATGCTCCATGTGTCTTATTACATTATTGTTCATGCCTTACATACTCAGTACTCCATTCGTATGGACGTCCTTTCTTGTGGACGCTACATTCATGCTCGCAGGTAAACAGGTAGACGTGTCTGGTTTCTAGGAGTTCCACCAGCGGCATCTTGAAATCGCTCCAGTTGTTTCGGAGCTACAACTTATTAGTACTACTCTTGTGTATATATTTGGGCATGGTGAAACCCTGCCCCATTCTCGTGGATTATGTGTCTTATTTAGAGGCTCGTAGACAGACATATGTGGGTAGATGTTTCGTAACCTTGTCCGTCCTTGCTGTTGTATAATATTTGGTCAAGCTTATTGATATATGATTGCGGGAATAATTATGGATAGCTATATTAAGTGAGATGTTCATAAATTATCCGTGTGACCCACCTAGTAGTGAGAAAAGAATGTTAGATCGAAGGTCTTCAAAAAATTTAGTCTTTGGGTAGTCGTCATGGCCTCTAGCGGGGTCGTGACAGATAGATTAACTTCAGCCCCATTCCTGACGCTTCCAGAAGGGCCAGATAGTTATGTTGTGTATTGTGATACCTATGGTGTTGGGTTAGGCTGTGTGTTGATGCAACACGGCAAGGTCATTGCCTATGCTTCCCAGCAGTTGCAGAAACATGAGAAGAATTATCCAACTCATGACCTCGAATTGGCTGCGGTTATCCATGCACTAAAAATGTGGAGACATTATTTGTATGGCGTTCATGTTAATATTTATACAAACCACAAGAGTCTCCAATATATTTTCAAACAGAAGGAGTTATATCTACGGCAGAGGCGGTGGTTAGAACTGCTAAAGAATTATGATGTGAGTATTTTATATCATCCTGGGAAGGCGAATGTAGTAGCTGATGCACTTAGCCGCAAATCAATGGGTAGTCTATGCGAGGTCCCTCCGGAGAAGAAAGAATTAATCCATGAGCTTCACCAGTTAGCCAGCCTTGGAGTTCGTTTAACTGATTCAGGCAATGCAAGAATTGGTATTCACAACCCAACTGTTTCATCTTTAGATATGGAGGTGAAAGAGCGTCAATATGAAGATCCTAGGTTGAATCATTATAGGGATACATTCCATGAAAAAGAGAAGTCGCTGTTTGAAATTTCTGCAGATGGAGTTCTTAGATACCGAGACAGGCTATGTGTTCCAAATGTTGCGAAACTATGTCGTCGGATTCTAGAAGAAGCTCATTTCTCTCGGTATTCTATTCACCCGGGAGCGACAAAGATGTATCACGATCTTAAGCTAATGTATTGGTGGGATGGAATGAAGAAGGACATAGCAGAATTTGTAGCTCAATGTCCAAATTGTCAACAAGTGAAAATCGAACATCAAAAGCCAGGAGGATTATTGCAAGCTATGAAGATTCCAACTTGGAAATGGGAAGTGATTAACATGGATTTCATTGTAGCGTTACCTCGTTCCCGAAGCAAGTATGACTCCATATGGGTGATCGTGGACAGACTCACGAAAGCAGCTCATTTTCTTCCAGTCAGAACCACATACTCGGTAGAAGATTATGCAAGGTTGTATCTCAAAGAGATTGTGCGACTTCATGGTGTCCCGATATCTATTATCACAGATCGAGAAGCATAGTTTACAGCCAAGTTCTGGAAGTCTTTCCAAGAAGGTTTGGGTACTCAGGTAAGGCTTAGCATAGCGTTTCATCCACAAACTGATGGGCAAGACGAACGCACTATTCAGACCTTGGAAGATATGTTACGGGCATGTGTGCTAGATTTCGGTGGTAGTTGGGATGACCACTTACCTCTCATTGGGTTCGCATACAACAACAACTATCATTCCAGTATTCAGATGGCCCCATATGAAGCTCTATATGGAAGAAAGTGTAGATCCCCAATTGGGTGGTTTGAAGTAGGAGAGGTACAGCTAATAGGCCCTGAGTTGATACAACAAGCAGTGGAAAAGATCAAAGTTATCCGAAATCGATTAATGACAGCCCAGAGTCGCCAGAAATCTTATGCAAAAAATCGTTGACGAGACTTAGAATTTCAAGTTGATGATTGGGTATTCCTAAAGGTGTCACCTATGAAAGGAGTTAAGAGATTTGGTAAGAAGGGGAAGTTAAGTCCTCGGTACATTGGACCCCATAAGATTGTCCGTAAGATAGGCCGAGTAGCTTATGAACTGGACTTACCCCCAGAACTTGAATCAGTCCATCCAGTTTCCATGTATCAATGCTCCGTAAATGTGTTGGGGATCCTACTAGAATAATTTTCGATAGACGATGTCCAGATTACTGAGAAATTGGCTTATGAGGAGGTACCCATTGCTATACTAGATAGGCAAGTACAGAGACTTAGAAACAAAGAAGTAGCTTCAGTCAAGGTCTTATGGAGAAATAATAACCGAGAAGAAATGACTTGGGAAGCAGAAGAAAATATGAGGTCCAAGTACCCACACTTGTTTTCTACCCCCGGAAGAGATTCAAGATGAGACATTAACGTTATGAGGTATGTATGCTTTCTTTTCAAACTTTTGGTCGTGTGTGGCCATATTTTCTTGCCATTGTATTATAGCCCTGTGAGGCATGGTTATGGTGGGTTGTTGTGATAGGATGGTAGTGCTATATTACAGAGGAAACTCTGGCGAAATTTTTGTAGAATTCTCGAGAACTTAACATTCGAGGACGAATATTTTTAAAGGGGGGGAATAATGTTACACCTCGAAAAATTTCATGTCGTTGTATGATAAATAGACTAACATAGGGTGAGATGAATATGATGTTTCTATAAGTAAGAAAGGTTACTTAACAATGCTAATTAAGATTTCAAAGACGTTGGAAGCAAGAGAAGAAAGTTTATTAAGAAAGGTGAAGTATACGTTGTGTTCGGAAGAGTTTAGTAAAGTACCGAGCTACTGGCGATTTAATAATGTCTTTAGAAGAAGTTATAATGATCCTTAGATAGCTAATAAAGTGTTAAACAAGTATTAAGAAGGTTCCATAAGGATTGTAGGTCAAACGAAACGACGGAATCAATTTCAGGAAAGTGGAGTTATACGACCACTTATACGGTCCGTATAACTTTATACGATCCGTATAAAGGTCCGTATAACCCAATAAGAAGGATGTTTTCCATGATGGTGAACCACGGTCACTTATACAGACCGTACAATGTTATACGGACACCCGACGGGCTGAGTTATTTTTAAGCATATAAATGTGTTCCCACTCTTATTTTCTCATTCTTTCCACTTCTCCACTTCTCTCAAGACTTCTAGAGGGTTCTACATATTTCATCAACATAAATTCAAGACAAATCAAAGATCAATTTTATCAAACCAAGGGAATCAAGTATGAGGAAGCTCTTTAGGGTTCATAGAAGTCAAGAATTTCTTTGGCAGAGGAACTAGAGTTTTCTTCAAGTGGAGAATTTCTATCCAAAACCTATTTCTACACAATCAAAGGTAAGTTTTATGATCATTTCATGTTATTTGGAATATTGAGGGGTTGAAAGACTTGGATTATGAAAGAAGGTAGAATATAGAGCTTAAATGTGGAAATGAGGGTGTTCTTGAATAATAGTTGATATGAATCATAACTCTTGAGACCTTATGAGTACAATATTGTTATAAATAATATTAAGAATGTTGGAGAAGCATGATATGTGAAAGAATATGATGTTGGGTGACTACCATGGTTATGGATGGCTTTGAAAGGAAATTGTGAGAATTGAATAATGGCCAACTTAATAAAGTTTATTGATTATGATATTGTGGGTGTGTTGTTGACGTTTGGGAGTTGTTATATTATATGATGAAAGTTATAGAAACAAAGCAGATCTTTTGCTCGATTTTCGTTAGCTTTAGCTTAAGCTTAAGTATGTTCCCGATTATCTAATTCTAGTACGAATTCTCTTAAAGGTAGAATTGAGAACATTGGAGGAAAGCGCTTAAATTGATAAGTTAGAGCGACACCAAGGTATGTGAGGCTAGTCCTTTCTTTTCTTAAGGCATGATTCCTATGACATGACTTCTTTTATCCTTCCATGACTTTCTTACATTCTGAAAGCTATGTGTCTATGTTTATAAAGAGCTCCTCATGAGATGAATAATAATGATGATAAGTCTATGTCTAAAGATTCCAAAGCCTATGATATGATATTTTAATGAAGTTAATGATCCCTTGATGATATTCATTGTTGTTACACTCACCTTATAATGCTAGTTCCTTCAAGGTGAGGCGGGATGATTATGACTACTCGATAATGGAATCGGGGGTTCTCGACCTTGCATCACCCCGATAGAGTTACAATTTGTCTTTGAATTCTTATGCATGCATTATGAGATGTACATGATGATGATATTACACCGCGCCTATATGGCCGGGCAGACACCGCTAAGGCGGGCGGCATACACACCATGTCTAGAAGGCATGGGCAGACACCACTAGTGGGCGGCATGAGATGTTTACCCCGAACATGGGAGGCCTGGACGCGGGCTAATGATGATCACACCATACCTATATGGTCGAGCAGTTTATATGCATACATGATATGATGATGTTTATGATGTAAGTTAGCATGCATTATTTTGTCTTAAGTGCTATTAGTTACAGGTTGTTCTTTACTTGATGTATCCCTATTTGATCGATATTCTATTATTGGTTATGCCTTACATACTCAGTAAAATGTTCGTACTGACGTCCTTTCTTTTGGACGCTGTGTTCATGCCCACAGGTAGACAGGGAGGTGGCCCAGATTCATAGGAGCTGATCAGCAGATTTACAGGAGCACTCCATTATTCCGGAGGTGCTATTTTGATACATTACTTTGTGTACATATTTGGGCACGATGGGGTCCTGTCCCGTCCTTATGTCTAGTACTCTAGTAGAGGCTCGTAGATACGTATGTGTGGGTAGTATGGTCTCATGAATCCACCATTGTATATTTGTATATCATTTTCGCAGCCGTGAGGGCTTATGTATATCCATGTATTGCCATGGAGTTATATGTGTGCAGAATGACTATGATGACTAGTGTAATCAGAGGTGCTCGGTAGCCAGCTCCGGGTACCCGTCATGGCCCCCTAGTCGGGTCGTGACAGGGGTCTTCGTTCCAGTCAGTGGTGGATCATGCTACAAGTGTTGAGTCTACTAGGCTCTGAGCTTATGGTGGGGGTAGTGACAAGAGGGCCTGTCAGAGTGGTAGTTTCAGTGGTTATTCTGTGTGAGGTGGGGGCCAGTCGGGCAGGACTCACCAACATTATCATGGCCGCCCCATCCAGTCAGGGCTCCAGGCTTCAACTAGTGGTCCTTCAAGGCAGAGTGGATTTAGTGTATGGTAGACTTCTAGAGTTTCCTATTCTCGACCTACAGATAGTGGTGGTTATACTGGTTATTCAGCTTCCGTGTCTGTTATGCCCCAACTAGGAGAATTGTGCGGGTACTACTATTTTCCACCTCGACAGATGAACCCTTTCCCAAATCATTCATTCAACCATAATAAATTAATCAAAACAATCGAGTATAAGTCTCAAGCATAAATAATAATAAGGATAGTGAAATAAGTGCGGAAATAATACAACAATCCCAAAGAATCTGGTCTAAGGTCGTACAAGAGCCAATGATACAAATACTATAAGTATGAATATTAATACATGTCTGATAATAGAATAGTGTCTTAGAATATCAAAATAAGACAAGTAACTAAGAAGAGGCATCTGGGCAGCGAATCCATCCCATGTTCACCCTGGAATACTCGTCAGAAGGCCTCGGGACTCAGTCACGGGGCGCAGAAATCGATCTGATCACAAACTCTACATTCAGAAAGAATGCAGTGAGGTAGAATGAGTACAACAACACGTACTGAGTAGGCCTCATAGGCCGACAACAGTTAGAAGATCATATAAATAAGAAAGAGACTGAAAAAGTAGGCATGCTCACAATCAGAATAAACTCAACACAATCCAATTACCGAATCCAGTACAAAGCCACCAAGTCTAGTCAATCACCTCAAGTCCACTATAATTCCAATCCACATCTCAAACACTACTATCAAGTACACGTATCACCAAGAATCAATCAACAAGTCCCAAACAATGCCAACAATAAATATGAGGTGAATGCAATGCATATGCAATGATACGCACGCGCTTCGGGCTAGACAGTCATGACCCATGGGTGACCTCTAAGTCCATGTACCTACTGCGGAACGCACAGCACGATCCAACAGTCAGTGTTGCGGAATGTGTAACCCGATCCCAGTTAGTGTTGCAATACGTGCAACCCGATCCCAATTAGTGTTGCGGTACGTGCAACCCGATCCTATATATATATATATATATATATATATATGAATGAGTGAATGCATGATAACAATGCCAACACGAATATATAATCAATGGTGCCACACATGGACACAAACCTCACTCACAATAATAGTATCATAATCCTTACTTCCTTTCCAACAACCTCATTCATGATTAATATGCTTTCCGACACACAAGTAATCACTAAGCATCAACTCTCTAGAATCAATTACGTGGCAGCGAACCAATAACTCACAATAAGAAATAACACAATGGAACACAATAAGGCGACAAGACATAAATCACAATAATACCAACCTAAGTCTTCCATCCCAACTTCATACCTGAAGGTTTACATGCTTTCTCCAACAATACCTAACTATACATATAATCTGCTAACCGAAGTCTAACTAAAAGGTAAGTCGTAACCTACCTGAAAAGCCGAACAGGAGCCTCGAACCATCACACCTTAGCCTTGCCTTTCCGTAATGCCTGCAAGTACTCAAAGTCTATTCATAATTGAATTCTATATTAAAAACCATGAATAATGACACCTATATTGCTATACTTCTAGCAAGGTCAAATTCTAACCCAATGGATTTGGGGAAGTGGGCCCACAAGGGTAAAATGAGAAATTGAAAGATCGAACATGCATTTCAAGCTCTAGGTGATCAAACCTACTAATCATTTGCTAAATCAACTCTAGATTATCATTTGCTAAATCAACTCTAGATTAAGCCTAATTCGGATTTAAAGCAAAACCCCAAATTTGGGTATGAATCCTATTTCTTCAATCCTCAAATTAACCATTAATAATGGAAGAAATAAGCTTAACAATAAGGAATTCATCAAACTCTATGGTTATTCTAGTCAATTTCACCACCAATTCCTATTTTAGAAGTCTAAACCCATTTCAAGAATTTTAACACAAGACACATCTTCTCTATCTAGATTCTAGTGATTCTAGGCATGGAATAGGAATCTAGGAAGGCAAATAACAAAGGCTAGGGTCATAGATGTTACCTTCAAGAAGAATCAGTCCACAAGTAGCTCTATTCCCCCAAAGGTAGAAAAGTGATGAGAAGAAGTGAAAGGGTTTAAGGGTCTTAACTTGTGAAAAGAGAAATAATTCTGTCCATGACCGCTGCAGCGCACGCGCTATGGCGCATAGATAGCTCTCCATGGCGGCCTTCACTGAAATCAGCATGCCGCTATAGTGGCAAGAAACCCGTTACGACAGCTAGTCACCAAAACTCCCTAGTCCGCTATAGCCATCTCCCAAGCACTATAGCATGACCGCTGCCGCGGTTATAGTACTGCTGCAGTACCTACACCTGAGCCAAAAACTTCTGGTTTTGACCAATCGCATCCCGAAATTCGACTATCACCTGAGGCCCCACATATACCAAACAAACATGCAAACATACATAAAAACGGGCTAGGAACTCATCTGTGGCCTCGAATTTCCCAATGGGGGTCTATTTGACCAAGTCATCCCCCAATGGCTTGAAGCTAAGTTCCCAACCCAAGTTCCAAAACGCTTCCAATTGCATTGGGAATCAAACTGTGTTCCAAAACGCTCCCAATTGCATTGGGAATCGAACCGAACACACTACCAAGTCATAAATGACTGTCCGGACCTCTCGGAATCGACAGAATTTTGAAAAAGGTCCGTTTACTCAAAAGTCAACTTTGGGTCAAATGAATTCCATTTTGAGGCTCAAACCTCCAAAAGTCACTCTAAAACCCGCCCGATAACCTAGGGAAGGGTCAACAGGGGTAAAAGGGTCATTAGCACTATAATGACCAATCGAGTCGTTACATCGTATATCAATTAAACAATCGCTCATCCTCGACCGACAAGGACTAGAAATAGGGAAAAGTACCCGAATCAACAAACAACTGGGGATATCTCTCGCGCATATTAGACTCGGTCTCCCAAGTAGCCTCTTCAACAAGATAATGCTTCCATTGAACTTTGATCGAAGCAATCTCTTTCGACCTCGCCTTTCTAACTCGCCTATCCTAATCGCTATAGGCTTTTTCCTCAAGAAAAGTTCTCATCAAGCAAACGCGTAATCCAACGAATTATATAAGAACCATCGAAGGATACTTCTTTAGGATGGACACATGGAAAATCGGATGAACATTTTGTGACTCGGGGTCACGCCAACTTATAAGCAACATCTCCAACTCATAAGCAACATCTCCAACTCTGCGGAGAACCTCAAATGGGCAAAGTGTAACACCTCGTAGCTTCGGGCGAAGGTTTGACTCATAAGATGATAATATAATGAAACCAATATGAGGGTTATAGGAAGTATTTTGAAAACTAATTAAGTCATAAGAAATGTCTTTGGGCAAAGCAAAGTCGGAAGCCACTCTACGGGGCATGTTTGCAAGAGAGTTTGGAGAAGGTCATACTTCCTATGACTATAACCCCTTTATTAGTTATGAATTTGGGAAAACTTCCGGAATGAAAGTTGTAGCCCTTTAAAATACCTTTCCAACGGTATATTATAGGGGTCAAGAGGACATCTATACAAAAAGTTATGGCCATTTTACTGAAGGAGTACAGAGCAGTCCGTTCACAGGTCATGTTATACGAACTACTTATACGGCCCATATAATTTTATACGGACAGTATAAGTCGTCCGTACTACACGAGACCTCAACCCGATGTTCTGTTTTGTGCCATGTTAAAATATGGTCATATTATACGGACCGTATAATATGTCCATATAATTTCCGCCTCACTTTTGTATAAATTCAAGCCTTGAGTTCTTTTATTTCATTATTCACAATTCCAAGCCCTAGCAACAATCCAAAACATCAAGGTAAATCAATCCAAACCCTTCCAACTCAATTCTAAAATATACTCTAATAATCTAAGCAAGAAATCATTGTTCTTAAACTAGGGTTTTCAAGAAAACCCATCTCAAGGTTCAAGAATTCAAGATTTTGGAAATCCTCTTCAAAGCTCAAGTCTTTAATTCAAGTTTTGGAGCGACTAAGGTATGTAGAGTTACTATCTATATGTGGGAACATCATTGTTCTTCCCCACGCTTCCTAATCCATAAAGTATGAAACTTTACAAAACTAGGGTTTCTATTCTATACTATGCTCATGATAACCCTAGGTCCATGTCTATGACTATATTATGTTTGAATTGATATTATTCTATCATTGTATTCTTGATACTCATTATGATTATTGAGAATCTGTCCGTAATCTATGAAAATCCATATTTTGTATTCCATGGGTTCTTGCATGCATATTTTTGACTAAGAATGATTATTTCATGAATATCCTATATGTCGATAAGTTTTCAGAATTAAAAAATCAT
>NC_081349.1:52864894-52928429 GCF_029784015.1 Lycium ferocissimum | reverse complement strand
AATGAGTCGTTAATGTTGGAATGCGTTGGAAATTGAATATTGATGTTGTTGGCATTCTTTGCGATAATGTAGCCGAGTTCCATTCTCGGATTGTTATTGAATTTGGGCCGAGCCATAATTCTCGGGATGGTGTATTTACGTATGGAGATGCTGCCCAAATTTTTCGTAGACAAGTGAAGAATGGGAGAGTTGAAGGCATAAAGGTCTATTATTGACAATTGGTAAACATGACCATTTGCAAATTAAGGGCGAAACGGGATTCGAATTGAACGAGCATAAGACGTCCGAAAGGTATGTGAAGCTATCCCTCTCCTTCTTTTGGCATGTCTTAGGGGTATTAGGCTTGAATTTGAGCCTCGGGGGTTATTCTGTTCATCGATATCCAACTCGGAAATGGAGCACTATTCATTCAGTGCGATTGAACTAGAATCGTTATAATTTGTTGGAAAAATGTTCAAACATCCGTAACTTGCCGGAATGTAATCGAATTGCCTAGAAACTTCCATAAACCACTCCGGGGAGTGTGATATCTATAAAACTTTCCAAAACCACTCCGAAGGGGGTGTGATATATTATTTTCAAGGCTTTTCTAAAACCACTCACGAAGCGGGGTGCGTACAAAACCACTCCGAAAGTGTGATATTTTATAAACTTTTTTGAAAACCACTCGAAGGGGTGCGATATTTATTATTATTATTACTAATATTAATATGCCCGAAGGGGCTAGGATTAGTATTATGTCGCGAGTGGCATGCCCGATGGGGCCAGGGTAGCCGTATGCCGCGAGTGACATGCCCGGCGGCTGGGATTATCTTGCGGGCATGTCCGGGCGGGCCGGGATGAACGTATGTCGGACCGGCACGCCCGAAGCGGGCCATCATTTTACGTCGGGGCGCATGTCCGACGGGCCGGGGATAGACGTATGTTTCGGACCGGCACACCGAAAGGGATTATTATTATTATTATTACTATTATTATTATTACTATTATTATTATTATTATTATTATTATTATTATTATCATTATTATCATTATCCCGGCAGCAATACTGAAAAGACTATCATTATAATTGTGCCGGAACGGCCGTCCGAAGGACCGTTTTATTTAAATATTTAATTCGTGTCGGGTAGCCTAAACTTGCTTTAAATGTACTTTTCGATTTACGTTTTAATGCTTTACATACTCGCATATTCCGTATCGACCTCCTTCTGGGCCGCGTTTCATGCCACGCAGTACACCTGTGATGAAGAGAAGACTTGCTAGAAGTTGTCCCCGCGAGATTGGCGAGTCTCCACCTCGCCGATTCGGAGTGTTGCGAGTCAAAGTGTTCGTGTCATGGTTTTTAGCATATGTTAGAGACTTTGCGAGACGATTGTCTTTTGTGGATAGTGCGTCGGGAAGTGCGAATAATTTATAAATGCTAGAAAGAGTATGTATTTTCAGATAATCATTATTGTTTGAAAAGTTTCATGTTTCTTAAAAATTTTCGAATTGACAGATTTTAGTAACGCGAACGTCTAAGGGTTCGCTCGACTGCGGGGAGGGTCGGGTGCCCATCACCACCCTAGTAGGTCGGGTGTGACGGGAAGACCCACCACAAAATCCATGGCAATCGTTTTCCACTTCTACTCGGGAATGGACATCCTCTGAAGCACCCTACTAGGTCTCTGGTGCTCATACTTGACTTGCTAACAATTCCCATAGTTGAAGCCAAACGCAATATCTCTCTTCATTCTCCCCTTTGAAGTCTTTGCTCGGATCTCGATACATCTTCGTAGACCCGTATGAAACAGAATATCCGGAGCTATGGGCCTCCTCCCGGAATCAAACGACCAAGTCACCAACACGAGGAATGCACACGTGTCCCTTGATCCTCGGGAATCCCCTCGGCTATCAAGAATTCCTCCTTGTCTCACCTCTCGAACCTTATCACGAATCTTACACAACCGGGCATCCTTAAGCTGGCCGGGGCTAATCTTCTCCAAGAGGGATGACCTCGCCTCAACACAAGCTAAAACTGCGCCGGGCGAGATGTCAAGGCGCACGAGCTGTTCGCAGAGTCTGAACCTCTGCGGCTAACCGACGCCGACTGAAGCAACCAATTGGGCTAAAGTCACCCATACTCCGCCTGGGACTCAAGGGGGCATCGGTAAAAACATTGGCTTTCCCTGGAGGATAAAGAATAGAGATGTTATAGTCCTTCAGGAGCTCCATCCATCGGCGCTGCCTGGAATTAAGGTCTCTCTGGGTAAACACGTCCTGAAGGCTACGGTGGTCGGTGAAAACCTCACAATGGATGCCGTACAAGTAATGCCTCTAGATCTTCAAAGAGAAGACCACAACTACCAACTCCAAATCATAGGTAGGGTAGTTCTTCTCGTGGATCTTCAACTGATGGGAAGCATAGGCAATGACTCTACCCTCTCCGCATCAACTTGACAAAGACCCAAACCAATACGGATGCGTCACAATATACCGAAGTTCTTACCTCCCACGAGTAATGCTAGAATCGGAAATTTCGAAGTCGGAAGAGTCTTGAGTCACGTCAAAGCTCTCTTCACAAGCATCAGACTACTGAAAGGGAACCTTATTTTGAGTCAATATAGTCAATGAAGAAGCAATAGAAGCGAATCCCTTCATAAATCGACGGTAATACCTGGCTAACCCCATGAAGCTACGAAGCTCAGTCACAGCAGTGGGCCTCGCCCAATCTCCAACAGCCTCAATCTTCTTTAGATCAACCATGATCCCCTCTTTAGACACAATGTGGCCTAAGAATGCCACAGACTCAAGCCAAAACTCACACTTCAAAAACTTGGCATAAAGCTCCTTCTTCTTCAATATCCCAAGGAAAATCCTCAAATGATACTTATGCTGCTCCCTACTCTTTGAATACACCAAGATATCATCGATGAACACAATGACGGAGGAATTAAGATATGGCTTGAAAATGCCATTCATCAAAGACATAAAAGCAGTTGGGCATTCATAAGCCCAAATGACATCACAAGGAACTCGTCATGGCCATAACGAGTCCTAAAGGCCATTTTCGAAACATCGCCATCTTCAGAACATCCTCGGCCCTAATCTTCAGCTGATGGTAGCCTGACCTCAAATCAATCTTCAAAAATATCGAAGCACCCTAAAGCTGGTCAAACATGTCATCAATGCGAGGAATGGGGTACTTATTATGAATAGTGACCTTGTTCAACTGACGGTAATATATGGACATCCTTATCGTACCATTCTTCTTCTTCACAAAAAAACTGGAGCACCCCAAGGGGAGATGCTCGGTCTAATAAAGCCCTTACCCAACAGATCCTGTAACTTCTCCTTCAGCTCTCTTAACTCAGTGGGTGCCATCCTATAGGGAGGAATGGGGCCAGTGCTAGGATCCAAATCAATACAGAAATTAATATCGCGGTCGGGTGGCATACCCGGCAAATCAAAAGGAAAGACCTCCACGAACTCACATACAATGGGCACAGATTTAAGGGGCAGAGAGTAAATGCTAGTATAACGAACATGGGCTAAGTAAGCCAAACACTCGTTGCTAACTAAATTCTTCGTGCGGAGATAGAAAATGATCTTCTTCATAGCGTGGCTTGGAGTACCCCTCCATTCTAATCTAGGAATTCCCAGCATGGCTAATGTGACTGTCTTGGCGTGATAATCCAAGATCGCATAGTATGGCAACAACCAAGTCATACCCAAGATAATATCAAAGTCTACCATATCCAATATCATCAAATCTACCCAAGTATCATACCCTATAACCAAACAAGATCGAAAGACTTGATCAACAACAACTAGAGTCTCCAACCGGAGTAGATACATGAATAGGCACATCAAGACAGTAATCTTAACCAACAGAATGATAGGCAGATACATAGGAAAAAGTAGACCCCGGATCAAACAAGACCGAAGCAGGTCGACAAATAGAAACAATACCTGAGATCACATCATCGGAGACCTCTACCTCGGGTCTAATCGGAAAGGAATAGCAAAGACCACCATCACGACCACTGCGGCCTATCGTGCCCCGCCATTCATGGAGGCTTGAGAACGCCTCTGCCCTTGACTAGTATCCCTCCGGACGATGAGATCCAACACTGCGACCCCCGATTGAGCACCTCATCTGGCTGAAGAACCACCCCGGCCACTAGATGGTGTCAGAGCCTTCGGAGTCTAAAATCGGGAACCCTGCTGGAATCCACTCTGTACAACTCTGGGATAATCTCTCATAAAGTGGCTAGAATCACCACAAACATAGCAAGCTCTGGGCCTGGAGGCCGATGTATGAAAGCAGACAAACTAGAGAGACCACCACGGTCAGCTGGACGAGAGTAAGAACCACCGTGGGGCATCCCCGGCTCCATAACCAGGTTTAGAAGGACCGTACGACGAAGCACATGTAATTTGGTAATAGGGCGGTGAGGGTTGAATGATAAGGCACAGATGAGACGGCCCTCGCCTCTATAACAAGAACCATTATAACCACCAAGATGACGCCACCTCTTCTCACTAGACTCTCCCAAAGATTGAGTCTTGGCAGACTTGACACTCACAGCATGATCCACAACCGCTTGTAATGAAGATCCCAAGGTCACTAACTGGAGACAAGAAATATGGAGTAAATACACAAGTCCACCCACAAACCTACGAATCCTCTCCTCCTCCGTAGGAATCAACTGAGTAGCATACCTAGCCAAAAATAGAAATATGGCCTCATACTCTGACACAGTCATACCTCGCTGGCGTAAATGAAGGAACTCATCTCTACGCTCATCCCTCAAAGTACGCGGTACGTTCTTCTCCAAGAAAGCCTGGTGGAACTAGGTCTAAGTAAGTGGAGGTGCACCTATGGGTCTGCTCTCAATAAAAGTCCTCCACCAAGTTTTCGCGTCGCCGCAAAACTGAAATGATACATAATCAACCCCATGAGACTCCACAATGCGCATCTTATAGAGCCTCTTATGCATCTACATAATGAACTCATAAGCATCCTCACTACACAAGCTAAAGAACTTAGGCGGCTCCATCTTCAGGAAACTCCTAACAAGCTCCTGTTTCTCAACGGTCAAAGCCTGGACTGCCATGGGTCTGGGAGCACCCTCAGGGACTAGAAGACCACCTAAACGCGGGGCCATAACGATGTGGGATGCATCCCCATAGTCGGCCTGCTCGGGGAGTCCCGCTACCTCCGCTCGAGTCGGAAACCACTTTGGAGTAGTGGCACCCCCTATGACATGCTAGCTGTCAAGATGAAGAAGTACACGGCCATGATATCCTAGAATGCCTGATCAGATATGGCATCGGGGTGAGTCAGGTTTGGCCCCTCACCTCCCCCGACTGCATGTGCTCTCTTGGGTTGAAGCTCTGAAGAAGCTGAAAATGCTCACCTCTGTCCGACCTGGCTGGGGGCCCCATCCCACCGGCCGGCTGACTCGCGGCCACTATCTCGATCACGACCTCTCACCTGCGCTAGTCCTCTGGTGCCTGCCCCAGCAGCTGGCTCAGGCACATCGTCCCTTGCGATGGTAGCTCGTGTTCTCACCATCTGTGAGAGAATAGAAGTGGATTAAATACCAATTAGAAAAAGCCAGATACCAAATTGAATAAAGTAGCACAAAGGAATGATAGAAGGTGAAATTTCCTAAATGTCCCATAGCCTCTCGCAGATAAGAACGGAGCTCATCGTGCCGATCCGGAAGACTTTACTGGATATGCTCTTGTACTTATCGACCGGGTAACCTAGGGCTCTGATACCAACTTGTCACACCCTAACTAGGGGAATCGTGTGGGCACCTACCATTTCCCACCTCGATAGGTGAACCCTTTCCTAAATCATTCATTCAACTATAATAAATTAATCGGGGCAATTGAGTATAAGTCTCGAAGCATAAATAATAATAATAATAATAATAATAATAATAATAATAATAATAATAATAATAATAATAATAATAATAATAATAATAATAATAATAATAATAATAATAATAATAATAATAATAATAATAATAATAATAATAATAATAATAATAATAATAATAATAATAATAATAATAATAATAATAATAATAATAATAATAATAATAATAATAATAATAATAATAATAATAATAATAATAATAATAATAATAATAATAATAATAATAATAATAATAATAATAATAATAATAATAATAATAATAATAATAATAATAATAATAATAATAATAATAATAATAATAATAATAATAATAATAATAATAATAATAATAATAATAATAATAATAATAATAATAATAATAATAATAATAATAATAATAATAATAATAATAATAATAATAATAATAATAATAATAATAATAATAATAATAATAATAATAATAATAATAATAATAATAATAATAATAATAATAATAATAATAATAATAATAATAATAATAATAAGGATAGTGAAATAAGGTTGGAAATAATACAGCTATCCCAAGGAATCTGGTCTAAGGCCATACAAGAGCCACTATTACAAATACTATAAGTCTGAATATGAATACATGTATGATAATGGAATACTGTCTCAGAATATCAAAATAAGACAATTAACTAAGAAGAGGAATCCCGGCAGTGAATCCATCCAATGCTCACCCTGGAATACTCATCAGAAGCCCTCGGGACTCAGTCACGGGGCGCAGAAGTCTATCCGGTCACAAACTCTGCACTCAAAAAGAATGCAGTAAGGTAGAATGAGTACAACAATACTTACTGAGTAGGCATCATAGGCCGACAACAGTTAGAAGATCATATATATAAGAAAGAGACTGAAAAAGTAGGCATGCTCACAATCAGAATAAACTCAACACAATCCAATTACCGAATCCTGTACAAAACCACCAAGTCTAGTCAATCACCTCAAGTTCACTATAATTCCAATCCATATCTCAAAAACTACTATCAAGTACATGTATCACCAAGAATCAATCAACAAGTCCCAAACAATGCCAATAATAAATATGAGGTGAATGCAATGCATATGCAATGATACACACATGCTTCAGGCAGAATATCTCATCGCCTTAATAGTCATGACCCATGGGGCACCGCTAAGACCATGTACCTAATGCAAAACACACAGCCCGATCCAATAGTTAGTGTTGCGGAACATGCAACTCGATCTCAGTTAGTGTTGCAATACGTGCAACCCGATCCCAATCAGTGTTGCGGTACGTGCAACCCGATCCCATATATATATATATATATATATATGAATGAGTGAATGCATGATAACAATGCCAACAAGAATATATAATCAATGGTGCCACACATGGACACAAATCTCACTTACAATCACAAATCTCACTCACAATAACAATATCATAATCCTTACTTCCTTTCCAACAACCTCATTCATGATTAATATGCTTTCCGACACACAAGTAATCACTAAGAATCAACTCTCTAGAATGAATTACGTGGCGGCAAGGCAACAACTCACAATAAGCAATAACATAATGGAACACAATAAGGCGACAAGCCATAAATCACAACAATACCAACCTAATTCTTCCATCTCAACTTCATACCCAAAGATTTACATGCTTTCTTCAACAATCACTAATGATAAGAAATGATATGTTTTGATGAATGAAAAACCCTAAGAAGCCTGATACAATTAGGTTCACCTGTCTGAACTTGGCAAACCTTATGATATTTCATATGCTGCTATTCTAGCATGCTCTTTGAAGGATCAGATACCGGTAGGATTTTCTCATATATGAGAGACCGGATATGTTGATTTAGAAGTGCCAGATGAGATTAGGTCTCCAGCGTGTTCCGCCAACAGCGCAGCTGAAGAGCTACTAACAGTGTAGCCAACACTTACAACTTTTTCGAAGCACAGACGAGGGAAAAGGTTCCTCCAGATAAAGGTCCTGGTCACTGAAGCGTTGAAAGTCCAAATCCACAGTGATAAAGTGTCCTGCTGAAAAGTACAATGCAGCTATACAGTAGCACCTCAGTAAGGCTAATTGATTAATGGTCAAGATTTCATGAGTGGTCACCTCTACTCTCTCTCTCCATGCATATAAAGACATCATCCTCTACGAGAAGAATTATTCTTGCACAATCCAAAAATTGCTCCATCCAAAGTGCAAGTCTCCACTTTTCAAGGTGTTCCTCAAGAATAGAGCCTCAGGAACATGAAGGACCAGATCCAGAACTGAAGATGCTTTAGGTCCTTAGGCTGTTGAGTCTTTATTTTTTTGTGCTTAAATTGTAAACCTACTCTTCCATAAAAAGAAGTCGATTGTTGGTGTTTTGAAGTCTCAAAGGTTGCTTGTTGGAAGTGTGTTTCCTCAAGCTTTTGAGTGGTACACTAGGCTAGAGTTAACTTAGTTGTATTAATGTATGGGTGGCTAGTATTAGTCACTGTAGTGAATTCTCAAAGGGTGCCTTTGAGTGGTACGCTAGGCTAGAGTTAGTCTAGGCGTATTAGTTGAATCATAAAGGTTGCTTGTTGGAAGAGTGTCTTCACAAGAACTTTGAGTGGTACACTAGGCTAGAGTTAGTCTAGGTGTATTAGTGTGCTTGGTTAGGGGTAGTCAAGTGTGAGGGTTGAATAGGCGTTATTGTAAGGGTGAGGGGTTATGGGAGTTAACTTCTAGCCTGCAATAAAGTTATAACCTGAGTTTGCTTGGTTAGTGGAGTTGAAATCCTACTGGAGCAGGTCGTGATTTTTAATACCTTGAGCAAGGAGTTTTTCACGTAAAAATTTGTATTGATTCTTGTACTGAACTGCATCAGGGAACTGGTACACAACCAAGTTGCTCCGTATTGTGTTTAGTGGACGCATAGCCTATAACTATTGGTATCAGAGCAGGCTCTTTCTAAAAGGTTTAACACTTAGAAAGGATCTCCATTCGCCAAATGCGAGAAAAGAGAATCTATCACAAGACCACCAAGATCCAACAGAGAGTATCATGGATGGTGGAAGAGGAGAATGCATAACTTTTCATGGCTGAGGATCTAAGCTATGGGACATCATTTGTGATGGACCTTATTTCCTAAAGCCAATGGGGGTCTATTTGACCAAGTTATCCCCCAATGGTCTAAAGCCAAGTTCCCAACCTAAGTTCCAAAAAGCTCCCAATTGCATTAAAAATCAAACCGAACACACTACCAATGTCACGACCCAACTAAGGGCCATGACGGGTATCCGGTACTAGCCTACCGAGCACCCCTGGTCTGACACTTCATAATCCTTTCTAGGTGGGCCACACAGATAACTCGTGAATAACATACTTGGTACAGTCTTTAGCAACGATGCCTTAAGCATAAGTCAATAAGGCTACCAAATGTTATACAACAACAAGAACTGATAAAGCTAAGGAACATCTAGTTACATATAATTGTTTACGAGCCTCTAAATAGAATACGCGAATCCATAAGGACGGGGCAGGACTCTTCCATACCCAAGTATATGTACACAAACGAGTAGTACCAATAACTGTGGCTCCGAAACAACTGGAGCGCTTCTGAGATTCTGCTGATGGAGCTTCTAAAGATCAGGTCCGTCTACCTGTCTACCTGCAGGCATGAATGCAGCGTCCACAAGAAAGGACGTCAGTACGAATAATGTACTGAGTATGCAAGGCATAAATAACAACATAACAAGAAATATGGGACATAAAATGAAAATAAAGAGATAGCCTGTGCATCTGATTGCCTCGTAAGGCGGATATATGCATGCTTAACCTTTTTGAAAAATTTTCTTCATATATACATAATAGTGTTGCGGAACGTGCAGCCCAATCCATAAATATATGCATTGCTGCGGAACGTGCAGCCCGATCCATATATATATATATATATATATAATATTACTGTGGAACGTGCAGCCCGATCCATTTATCCATATATCCCGCGTCCGGGACGTTATCCAGCTGATCAAGTGGTTATGCGTATATAACGCCTCACCTTTCCCCATACCCCATATATACTTATAAATATATATATCATATACATATATAAAATAAGTAGCATGCATGCGAGCCCAAGTAAAAGTCACCACTTCATTGGAGTGACGTAATGTCGGTAACCTCCGATTTATATTATGAAACAATCATCATCGCTTTACCTCACCTTGAAGGAACAATGATTATAAAGTGAGATCAACAACAATGAGTAAAATCAAGGAAATCATGAAATAAGCTCAATAATCTTATCATAGCATTAAAATTATAAACTTTGAAACTTCTAGAAACAGTGTCATCATCATTATCATTATCATTATCATTATGAAAACATAATCATCTTTAACGTCATAAGAAACTTTAAGAATCATGAATCTCTAGCTTGTGGGAATAGGGACATCATGGAAAACATGTATGTGTTCACAAGAAAGGAGTCACTATTGTCATCATGGTCATTATAGAAAACATCTTGTCTTTAACATCATAAAAACCTTGAGAACCAGGAACTTCTAGCTATTCGGGAACAAGAATGTTATGGAAGACATGTATGGAATCATAACATAGGAATCATGCCTTTAGAAAGAAAGGGACTAGCCTTACATACCTTTCGGTCTCCTAAGCCACTCAACGCTTATCCTTTCAAGCTCATAAATCTACATATAAACCATTCATACTATTGTTAGGCTCAAGTTCATATGCTCATCTTAATCCTTCAATTTAATTCCATTTAGAATCTGCCGAAATTCGGGCAGCATCTCCCCTGTTTATATGCCTAGCCCGAAATCACAATCCAATAACCAACAACAATAACAATAATACCAATAGAAATAACGACATTATCAACACCAATATGCTCCATAAAACATCCCACATAAACTTGTTATATGACTATTTAATAACTTCATCTCCGTAAATAAATCGAAATTAATATTGATAAGGAGAGATTCATACCTTACTCCCGTTAGTACCACAATATCTTCACTTTCTACCTTGAGTTCGAGCCAAGACTCGCCACTATGCTATTTTATAATTGCAACTATACGCGGTCCGGGCCAAAATTTGGGGATTATACTAGATTTGCATTAAAATTTGATGTGTGGAAGTTTGGAGAGGTTTCCAAAATATTTGGGAACTTTAGAAGGGTGTTTGGTCTGAAAATAAGGGGGTAAACCCCCTTTTATACTTGGCTAGAGTCGGTGCTAGAAATTTCTCAGCGCGATTGCGCTGCCTTGGGGCGCGTTCGTGCTGAGTTGCTGGTTTCTCCTCTGCGCGTTCATGCCTCCTTCTGGCGTGTTCGTACAGGGTTAATTCCCTGCTTTGACAGCCCATCTTAAAATGATCATAACGCTTGATTCCAATGTCGGATTGATGAGCGATTTGTTGCGTTGGAAACTAGACTTGCCGAACTTCATTTTAGGCTTTTGCTTTGCCTCAAAACTTCTCATATACTAAAAGATATTCTTTCTCCAAATCGGACAAAAATTCCCCATTCATATTTTCTCCCAAGTTCCTACGAACTTAGTTTCCTTAATTCACTTGCTTTCCAATCCTCCCATAGCTCATTATATGAACTAAAACTTTCATAACCACAAGATAAACACATCCAATCATATATATATCCTTAAAGGCAACTCCAGAGTCCCCATTTAAAACAACCAACACTTATAAATTTCAACGTACAAAACTATAAGGTATAACATTCTCCCCCCCTTCAAAAACATTCGTCCTTGAATGTTAAGCCCTTAGGAATTTCTATGAAAATTTTGTCAGAGTTTCCCCTGTAAAATATACAATTGCCTCACAAGGCTACAACATCAATATCCATACTGGCCACGTACGACCAAGAAACCCTTCAAAGAAGCATTACATACCTGAGGGTGCTGGTGTCTCTGTCTGGAGCTCTTCTGGGGAGAGGTTACATCATTTCTTGTCTGCATACCGTTCGGTTGTACTGGCACTGACCGAGTTGTCCAACTAGCTGGTATTTTCCTTAACCCTTTTGGGTTTTCTCACACTGAATCTCTGGCATTCCTAGTTTTACTACAGCAATATTCAATGATCCTTTACGCTAGAGAGCGCCTCAATTTCTGATGATTAATCTTTATTGGATTCCTTGGTTTCTTTATATAAGCAATAGCATGGTTTTTCTTCTTAATACATATGTAGTTCTTCCTCGTGCAACTACTAGCTCATCATCTTTACATACCTATGGACTCTATATTCATAGCTTCACAATTCCTTGCGTATCTCTTAATTACCGTGGGCTAACATCAATGTGTGTACTCTCGAGTTTATTGAATTTCTTGCTCAATCGATTCTTTGATATTATTCTTCTTCTTCCTGTGGCTAGAAGTTATACTCGTACTGACTGTCATCCCTTTTCCTTATCACCTATTTGTCTACTAGTCCTTCATACTTTATCATCCTCACTGTCTCTTCAACCTCTGTTGTTTATACTTTTATATGTTCGTGTACCCAGTACTTACCACATGCTTTTATCCCTTTTCGTATGGTTGAAACTCTTATTCCTTTAACTTTTATATATCCTTGTTATGCTTTACAGATATTCCATGCCTTCATCCTCTTGGAGTTTAACTTATCTTTCTTATCTTAAGGACAACCTCAGAAATCGGTACTATAGTATCCCTTGCTTTTCTATAGCGACTGAATCGATCTTTACGGTATTTTATTTTCCAGTTAATATAACACCGAAATTTCTTTTCACCACACGCTTTACTTGGCTTGTCGCTTTGCTTTTTCCTTTTAGTAAGGCTCTTTATACTCGATCTGGGCTATCGGTACTTCTTATCCTTACATCCAGAATATCTCGAATCCCCTCATCAATGATCTCCTTCTTTTAATACTATCGTAATTGATGTACTATCGCATCTATTTTGCACGACCCGCTCTTTTATTTGCCCAACTCACACTGTTTTGTAATCTCCCTTTATTAGGTAGTTGTACCATAGTCAGGCATCATAGTTATTCCAATATCTTGCCAATCTTTGTCTCCTTCTTATCTTCCCTTCAATACCATAACCTGTTCATTTTTATACATATCCCTCGTATATTCATCCTATTTCCTTTGTGATCGAATATCTGCACTCCTTACCAAGACTTTTGTCCCCTGTTATCAATGTTTTGTTTCTTGACCAGACTTGTTAGCCTACTATCCTTCCTCTTGTTCTTAGTGGCTATTTTACTTAACTTTTATCTTAGGCTACTATCTACTTCGAACACCATCAAACTCAATCCTTCTCTTCCTCTTCATTTCTAAACTTCCTATTACACTCTTATCTTGAATTTCTGAGTAATTTCTTCTTCCTTAGTGTACTCCCTTTCAATCTTTACTTGGTCATCCACATGAATGGATGGTTATGGTTATCATCAAATCGTCATTTCACCTTATCATCCTGCTAGTATAGCATCCTTTTGAGGTGGTTTCCAATTCCTTTATTTCCATATTTTCATCTTTTCGCAAGGCCTACTTCTAGTCCAATACTTGTTTGTCTCATCTTTCCCCCCTTAGGGTGTTAGCCCATTATTCTATATTTAACATCCCATTAGTTCTTCTTTCCTTGTAAGTACACACTCTCAGCGAATCCGTAACCAATCTTAGTCATAACTATTCATCGTCTAAATTTATCTGATCGGTTGTACTTATTTGTAACGAGTCACATATCCTCATAGACGTCCTGATCCTGGACGGGCCTAATATTTCATCAAAAGGATCTTCATATTTTCCTTACTGATCTTCAAAAATCACCTTTCTCCTATTGTTCGCTTTCCCTATCTCAAGTTTTGTCCTGATTGGTAATGTTCCTCCTTCTCCTTGCCACATAAACGCTCAGTCTTTAGACAAACCTCCCTTAAACTACAAATTCATCTCCCTAATGAAGGGTATATCTTATATCAATTCGCGACTTCCAACTCATTCATCTACCATTACATAACTAATTTCTTAGTCCTAATGTCGTCTTACCTCCATATAGTCCTATACTCGTACCTTCGTACAACTTCTTTGCCCGTACACTTTATATGAATAAAAGGCCCTTATCGATATCTTGCTCTTTTAGCACGCACATCGTTCTCTTACCTCTTCTACCCTTTTGTGCTCATAAATTATTAGCTTATTTATACTCAAGGGTCATGCATAAATATATACTTATCCTTTCCACCTCTTACTTCAAGAAGAAGTTACAACTCCCATCTAATCATACTGACGTCTCACTAATGAAACACTTTGATGTGTTTAATCAACTCAAGTTTCGCCCCAATCCAACCATCAATATAAGGAGTAGCATATAACAATGCAGAACTCGGGTCAATCAACACATATACATCACGAGAAAATATTGAAAATATACCTGTAACAACATCGGGGGAAGACTCAAGATCCTGTCGTCCAGCTAGTGCATAGATATAGATTTGAGGACCATTTGAACTGGTTGCTCCTCCTCTACCTCTACCACGACCTGCTGGCGCCTGCGAACCTTGCCCCACCGGGCGTACGGACGATGAAGAACCAACCGCTGATCCTGTGGGCTGAGCCTTATCTCTGCCATTCCTCAATGGGCAATCGCGCATCATATGACCAACCCGACCGCAGGCGTAACAAGCACCTGAACCTAAGCGGCACTGTCCAGAGTGTGGCCTACCACACTGAGCATATCGGGGTGAAGGTGGTCTCACCCGGCCTGAATCATCCCTATATTGGAAACCCGAAACTCTGGAGCCCTAGCGCGGTCCAGAATAAATAGGACGATCAAATCTCTTGCTCGCAAATCGAGAAGGTGCACTGGCCACTGATTGGCCTGAATGCCTGGAATACTGCTGCCCTTGACTCCCTCTAAACTCGCTAGCAGCACCGGAAGGTCTGGCCCTCTTACTATGCTCTTTATCAGAATCACGCTCGTCCCTTTACGGCTGCTGTTGTTCCTCTAAATTCTAAGCATGGGCTTGAATACGAGCAATATCCATCCCGTCCTGGAGCGAGGCTGTCAAGCACTCCTTAATTAAATATGGCCCCAACCAACACACGAATTGGTTTACACGGTCTCCCATGTCAGCTACCATGGCTGGGGCATACCTAGCCAGAGAATTAAAGCGGAGAATATATTCCCGAGCACTCATATTCCCTTGCTTGATATTCAAGAACTTATCGGCTCGGGCCCGTCGAACCTCCGGTGGTAAATAATGTCGGAGGAAGGCATCCACGAACTCTTGTCATACTGGGGGAGGTGCGTTTGCCCCTCTCGAAGACATCCAAGTGTTAAACCAGTGAACGGCTACATCCTACAATCTATAGGAAGCCAATTCCACTGATTTAGTATCAGAAGCATGCATTAGTCTCAACGTCTTCAACATCTCATCTATAAAACCCTGCGGGTCTTCATCTAGCTTTAACCCATAAAATTCTAGAGGATTCAGACTAATAAAATCACGGGTCCATGCACTGATCGCTCTATCACCTTGGACCGCGCCCTGCCGCTGAGCCTGGGCAGTAACCAACTGGGTCAGCAACTGAATAGCCTCGGTCATCTATTGGCTCGGGGAATCTAGTAGAGGAACTAGAGGTACTGGGGCTAGAGCTGAAGCCCCTTTATGCTCCTCTGGTACAGGTAGAGTAGGAGAGGTCCGAGATGGAACCTCATTATGGGAATCACCCTCTTCTATACCTATCGGTGGCTCCCACTCGGTCCTCCTTCCGACCACCTTCTTGCCCTTCTGGGCCGCTACACCTTTCCTCTTCATAGGCATTACTGAAATCATAACATACAATTAGGAAGAAAAGAATCCTGCTAACATGGCTCTATCGCACGATCTAAGATTAGAAAGAAAGGTCAATCATTCCTAAATGCCCTGTAGCCTCTTGTTTATAAGTGTGGCGCGCTTCACACCCATAAACAGGACTCTACCGGATATGGCTCGTAGACACGCCCTAGAACGAACTGCTCTGATACCACTTTTGTCACGACCCAGCTAGAGGGTCATGCCGGGCACGCGGAGCTAACCTGCCGAGTACCTTTAAACATATATTTCATAATCATTTCTAGGTGGCCCATAAGCTAGCTCATAGGCATCATACTCAGCAAGGACATGTATCACAAGATAATGGCACGTCGTTAAGTAATCACCCGCAACCATGTCCATAAACATAAATCAACAAGGCTGTCTAAACATTATACATTAATATGTACTGATAAGGATACGAAATATCTAGACATACATTTGTCTATGAGCCTCTATATAAAGAATACAGGAATCCATAAGGACGGGGAAGGACTCTGCCATACCCAAGTATATATACACAAACTAGTAATACCAATAACTGCGCTGCTCCGAAACAACTGGAGCGCTTCTAAGATTCCGCTGATGGAGCTTCTAAAGATCAGGTCCGTCTACCTGTCTACCTACGGGCATGAACGCAGCATCCACAAGAAATGACGTTAGTACGAATAATGTACTGAGTATGTGAGGCATAAATAAAAACATAACAAGAAATATGGAACATAATATGAAAGTAAAGAGATAACCTGTGCATCTGATTGCCTCGTAAGGTAGATATCATGCATGCTTAACCTTTTTGAAAACTTTTCTTCATATATACATAATAGTGCTGCGGAACGTATAGCCCGATCCATAAATATATGCATTGTTGCGGAACGTGCAGCCCGATCTATATATATACACATATATATATATATATCCATAAATATATATATATATATATATATATATATATATATATATATACATTGCCACGAAACGTGCGATCGATCCATATATATATTATTATTATATATATGTATATATATATTATTATATTATATTGCTGCGGAATGTTCCGCCCGATCCATTTATCAACCCATATATACATATAAATATATAACGCCTCATCTATACATATAAATATATATATCCTATACATATATAACATAAGCAGCATGCATGTAAGCCCACGTAAAAGTTATCACTTCATCGGAGTGATGTAAGGTCGGTAACCTCCGATTTATATTATGGAACAATAATCATCTCTTTACCTCACCTTGAAGGAACAATATTTATAAGGTGAGATAAAAAAAATGAGTAAAATCAAGGAAATCATGAAATAAACTCAATAATCTCATCATAGCATTAAAATCATAAACTTTGAAACTTCTAGAAATGGAGTCATGATCATTATCATTATCATTATCATTATCATCATGAAAACATAATCATCTTTAACGTCATAAGAAACTTTAAGAATCATGAATCTCTAGCTTGTGGGAATAAAGACATCATGAAAAACATGTATGAGTTCACGAGAAAGGAGTCACTATTGTCATCATGGTCATCATAGAAAACATCTTGTCTTTAACATCATAAAAACCTTGAGAACCGGGAACTTCTAGCTGTTCGGAAACAAGAATATTATAGAAGACATGTATGGAATCACAACATAGGAATCATGCCTTTAGAAAGAAAGGGACTAGCCTTACATACCTTTTGGTCTTATTAGCCACTCAACGCTTATCCTTCCAAGCTCATAAATCTACGTAAAATGTCATATGCTCATCTTAAGCCTTCAATTTAATTCCGTTTAGAATCTGTCGAAATTCGGGCAAAGATCTCCCTTGTTTATATGCCTAGCCTGAAATCACAATCCAACAACAACAACAACAATATCAACATCAACAATCACATTATCAACACCAATATGCTCCATAAAATATCCCACACGATGTTTTTCAAATTTCTCAACTAACCAACTTGTTATACGACTATTAAATAACTTTATCTCCGTAAATAAATTGAAGTTAATATTGATAAGGAGAGATTCATACCTTACTCCCACTAGTACCGCAGTATCTTCACTTTCTACCTTGAATTCGAGCCAAGACTCGCCACTATGCGATTTTATAATTGCAACTATACGCTGTCCGGACCAAAATTTAGGGATTATACTCGATTTGCGTTAAAATTTGATGTGTGGAAGTTAGGAGTGGTTTCCATAATATTTAGGAACTTTAGAGGGGTTTTTGGTCTAAAAATAAGGGGGTAAATCCCCTTTTATACTTGGCTAGAGTCGGTTAGCACCGACTCAGAAATTGCTCAGCGCGATCGCGCTGCCTTGTGGCGCGTTCGTCCTGAGTTACTGGGTTCTCCCCTGCGCGTTCACGCCACCTTCTGGCGCGTTCGTGCAGGGTTAATTCCCTGCTCTGATAGCCCATCTTAAAATGCTCATAATGCTTGATTCTGATGTCGGATTGATGCGTGCGGTTTGTTGCGTTGGAAACTAGACTTCCCGAACTTCATTTTAAGCTTTTGCTTTGCCTCAAAACTTCTCGTATACTAAAAGATATTCTTACTCCAAATCGGACCAAAATTGTTCTTCATATTTTCTCCAAAGTTTCTATGAACTTAGTTTCCTTAATTCACTTGCTCTCCAATTCTCCCATAGCTCATTATATGAACTAAAACCTTCATAACCACAAGATAAACGCATACAATCCTATATATATATATATATATATATATATATATATATATATATATATATATATATATATATATATATATCCTTGAAGGCAACTCCAGAGTCCCTACTTAAAATAACCAACACTTATAAATTTTAACATACAGAATTACAGGGTGTAATAACCAAGTCATAATTAACTGTTCGGACCTCTCGAAATCAACGGAATTTCAAAAAAGGTCTGTTTACTCAAAATTCAACTTTTGTACCATGGGATCTTAGACTATCATGGCAAGACAAAGGACGTTAGCCGTGCCCTGCATTTCTCATTTGGAGTGGAAGGGTACTCCCAACCCTGCTCCTAAGAAGATCATTTCATACCTTCGAACGAAGAAGTTATTGGACAAAGGGTGCTTAGCCTATTTGGCCCAAATTTGAGATACGAGCGTGGATACTCTTTACTTGGAGTCGGTTCTTGTTGTGATCGAGTTTGCGGAGGTTTTTCCCACAGACTTGCCTGGTGTGCCACCTGATCGTGATATTGACTTCTATATAGATTTGGAGCAAGGAACTCAGCCTATTTCTATTCCACCTTACTTATGGCTCCCGTTGAGTTGAGAGAGTTGAAGGAACAGTTGCAGGTTCTGTTGAGCAAGGTGTTCATTCATCCTTGTTTATCCCTTAGAGGTGCTGCCGCGCTATTAGTGAAGAAGAACTATGGTTCTATGAGTATGTGTATCAATTATCGACAATTGAACAAGGTTACTATTTGGAATGAGTATTCGATACCCCGCATATATGACTTATTTGATCAGCTTCAGGGTGCGTCGGTGTTCTCTAAGATCGACTTGAGGTTAGGGTATCATCAGTTGAAGATCCGAGTGGATGATATTTGGAAGACAACCTTCAGGACCTGTTATGGTCTGAAGGGTCGATTATGGCTTGGTGGAGGTGCTTGGTTTGGTTCCTGAGGTTTTCTCGGGCGTTTTGTAACGTTGGTTGGAAACTTGATTTTTGCCGTTTGGGGGTTGACCGAGTCAAGGTGACCACTATTGGGAATTCCGAGGGCACGGTTGAGTTTGTGGCGTGTTTTCACAAGTGTCTTGATGTTTGGTTTGTATCCGGGAGGTCTCGGATGTATGTCGAAAGTTGGGTGGAACTTGGTGAAAACCAGATTTTTCTGGTTTTTTGATGTCCCATTTTTGCGGGTAACTGTCTGCCTCTGCGAGTCCACCCATGCGGGACTTGGTCCGCAGAGATGAGATTATGAGGCGTCAAGTGACTCCACTTATGTGGATATTTTAATCACATAGGTGCGTCCGCAGCTGCGGACAAATTGTCCGTGGATGCGAAAATCGCTTAATAAGAAGCTATAATTTCCCAATTTCGAACCATTCTTTCCATTCTAAAATTCTAATCCTAGAGAGTGTTTGAGTGGAAGATTTGCAGAGCTTTTGGGTAAATTCTTCCTTGGGTAAGTTCCTATTTTTCCCGTCGTGATTTACTTATGTTTAAGAATTGAATCCATGGTTGTTTTAATGAGCTATTTGGGGAATATGGGTTCATGAACCCTAGGATGATGATTATAAATCTCTTTCAATCTAATTGAGTTTTATTGATAAATTTACTAATTTCTACCATCTAATCATTGATAATTAGTTTCTAGGCTTGAATCTTCCTTTATTTGAAGAATCTAAGTCATGCAAGTTAGGGTTTCCTTCTAAATTGGGGTTTCTTGATTAAAGGGTGAAATTGATGATTAATTGAGTTTAATTAGTAATTAGGGAGTGTTATTGAGCTTCTTAAGTGTTAGGTAACCAATTTTTACTTGAAATTCCTATTTTGCCATAGTGGGCCCGCTTTCCTATTTCAAAAGGATTGTTTTCAATTTGAATAGTATTGTGGCATTATGAGTATCATTAGTCTTTGTTTTGAATGTATATTACATCATTGAAAAGACTTCGAACGTTCGGAAGCTCGTCGAAAAGGCAAGGCTTTCGTCTGATAGTTTGTGGCACCCGCTCGGCATCGAGGTAGGTTATGATTTACCTTTCGGTTAGACTTCAATTAGTGAAGTATATATCAGAGTTAGATATTGACGAGGAAAGCATGTTAGGCCTTCAGGTATGGTGTGGAGGTGAAATCCTAATACATTGGTTCTATTGTTGTTTGTGGGCTTTTCGCCTTATTTGCTATATTGTGACTTGTGTCTGCATTCATCGCTCTTTTGTTATGTCACTTATCATCGAAAAAAGGAAGAATAGTGAGATTAGGCTTGAATCGTGATGTGTACTTATGATAAGACACAAATGAGATCATGAATTTGATTTACTTTTGTTTGAAATATCATGAATGGTGTACATTCTCATTTCATATGATGCATTTATATGAACTGTGACTTGGTACGAAATGATGATAAGTGCAAAAGTGGAACATCCAAGGTCTTTGCCAGATCATTTAAAAGTGAGATGAGAATCCGTGATACGAGGTTGCTACCGGAGCGGATTGTGTTGTACTCACTGCCCGAGGTTTCTTGCAGGGTCGAGGGTGTACATGGACTTTGCGAGTCCCCCATGGGTCATGACTATTTAGACGTGAAGGTTTCCGTCCTTAGCATATGTGTACGGTATGGATAATTGGCCAGTGCATTGCATCGCATATGCATTCACACTTACATCCATTCTTCATTGCGTGTTTCAGTACATGGCACTTGATATTTTAGTTGATCTTATGTTGAATTGGTTCGTGAATGTGCTTGATTACTTACATGTTTACTTATTGATTTCTTTCTTCATGTATGCGAACTAATTGTTGTCGACTTATGAAACCTACCAGTACATAGAGTTTGTTCTGATACTACCTTGTTGTACTCTTTTTTGAGTGCAGAGTTCGCTATAGGATCTACGTCAGGCCCTCGTGAGTGATTCCAGAGCCTTGCATGGCATTTCAGACTTGTAGTATTTAGTAGGTTATGTACTGTTACAGACTAGATTCCCTGAGGATGATGTAGTTCTTATTCCGCACTTATTCTATCATATATATGCTAGGATTGCTTAAATATTTCTATTTCCTTTCAGTATGCCTAAAATGAATTTTGAATAAGGGAAGGGTTCCCCCACCAGAGGGGTTAGCATGGGTGCTCGCTCGACCTACGAGTTGGGTCGTGGCAAGTTGGTATTAGAGCCCTAAATTTTTGATCTGACAAGTACAAGAACATGTCTAGTAAAGTCTTAAGAATCGGTACGATGAGCTCCGTACTTATCTGCGACAGGCTATAAGATATTTAGAAAAATTCCCATTCTTTTATTCCTTTCGTGCTACTTGATTCAAATTGGTATCTAGGATGTTCAAATTGGTATCTGACTTCACTTCTATTCTATTCTCTCACAGATGGTGAGGACCCGTGCTATGATTGCGAGAGATGAGGTGTTCGAGCTTGCTGCTAGGGTCGGAGCATGAGGACAAGGTCGAACGAGAGGCCGTGGCTTTGGCAGAGGCTGTAGTGTAGAACCAGCGAGGGACGGGGCCCCTGCGGTTGGTCAGAGATGATCCGGATCCTTATCTTCTGAGCCAAAGCATCAGTCTGAGCACGAGCCCATAGCTGAGGGAGAGCTGCGATTAGCGCAGGCTCAGCCCGATGTGATTGCTACTCTTGTGCTTCTGGACACCATGTTTCGTATACTGCACTATCTTAATGGGTTGCACGCGGTGGGTGGCCTTCCAGCCACTCTAGGAGGGTCTCAGACTAGAGTGGGATCGCAAACTCTAGAGCGAGCCGGACTCGCGAGATGCGGCCCTGTGCTCGTTGCTCCTGTATCGACAGATCCCGGCCTCGTGTGTTCTAGGCCTATTGCTGATCCAGCGATGACCGTTGGGGATCAGGAGTCATTTTCCATATGCATTAAGACGGAGCTACCGAAGTTTTTGGTACTCCAAATGAGGATGCCTATGAGTTTATCATTGATAGTCATGAGAGGTTTTACAAGATAGGTCTTGTTGATTAACATAGAGTTGATTATGTGTCCTGTCAGTTGCGTGGGGATGCAAAGGTATGGTGGAGGTCCTTTTGTCGAGTGTCGGCCAGCTGGGTTGCCTCCGTTGTCTTGAGCCCAGTTTCTTCAGGCGTTCTTGAAGAAGTACGTCTCCCATACTCTAAGGGATCTGAGGAGAGACAAGTTTAACAATCTGAAACAGAGGGGTATGTCTGTTGTTGAGTACGAGGCCTGACTTTTTTCCTTTGCCCACTATGCTGTTCAGTGGATTCTTACCGAGATCGAGAGTGTTACATTTGTCTTGTCTTCAGCTTGTGGCTATGGGGTACTCTTTCCATTCAGTGGTGGATCATGCTACGAGTGTTGATTCTGCTAGGCTCGAAGCTCACAGTGGGGTTAGTGACAAGATGGCCCATCAAGTTGGCAGTTTCAGTGGTTATACTGCGAGAGGTGAGGGCCAGTCGAGCATGACTCACCACCATTATCCTAGCCATCCCATCCAGTCAGGGCTCCAAGCTTCAACTAGTGGTCCTTTGAGGCAGAGTAGATTTAGTGCAGGGCAGACTTCTAGGGGTTTCTATTCTCGACCATCAGCCGTGGTAGTGATAGCGGTTCTTCAGCTTTCGTGTCACAGCCTTGAGAGGTTAGATGCTATGAGTGTGGCGACTTGGGGTACTTTTCCAGAGAGTGTCCTAAGCCTAGACAGAGTGAGGCCCAGCAGGGTTCCAGATTTTAGACTCCCAGGACTCCAGCGCCTTCAATTAGCAGAGGTGGATTCTCTAATAGGGGCAGTGCTTAGATAGGCTGCGGTTGCTCTCAGTCTGATAGAGGTGGTTATCCACCCGGAAGGCGCAGTTCTCAGGGTTCTAGAGGAGAAGCTCAGTCACGCCAGAGTGGCCGTGGTGATGCGCAGTTCGGTGGCAGACAGGTCTGTTGTTATGCCTTCCCTGAGAGACCAGAGGTAGAGGCTTTTGATGCTGTCATCATAGGTACCATTTTTGTTTGTCATCGAGCAGCTTCATATTTTTTTGATCCGGGTTCTACCTTCTCATATGTGTCTAACTACTTTTCTACTGGATTGGATATGACTTGTGATATTCTTGATGTGCCCATACGTGTGTCTACTTGTAACATTTCGTAGATTCGGGTTAAATGTGAATGAATAAATAAGGGTTGGCGTATCATATTTTTGTTATGTGAAACCTTTGGGGATGATTTTGGTGATAAGTAGTTTGTAACTCCTCGTACCTCTAAGCTAAGCCACGTCCATGATTCGAGAGTATGTTGATTTGTATGGTGGATATGGAGTTCGTACTAAGGATTTCGCATGTATAGGAATTCATGAAGGAAGCTTTTCCCGGCTCGTCTTCAAGTCTTGCCAAGCATGAACCTTAGCGAGCCAGACAAGTTGGTAGACTTTCGGGCTCGTTTCTAGGTCTTGCTGCACGAGAAATGGGATCAGCTAGGCTTATTTTGAGCGCCACAAACCAGTAAAATAAGGCCAAGGTGAGAAAACGAGGCGAGAGTGATTTTTCTCGGCTCGCCCAAGTCCGTGCCTCGCGAAGATGGTAGCGAGACAGGAAAAATCAGCTTTCAGCTTATCTCGTCCACTTTCGTGCCAAGTATGGACCCTGTCGAGCTAGGATTTATATAAATTCGTCCCTTAACTCGAAAAATCAGGTTTCCCTCATTCTCTAAACCCTAGAACAACGTGTTATTCTCCTATCAACCTCCCACAACAAAGGTTTACAACATAATTCTTCCTAAAGTGATTCAAGCTAGGGTTTTGGGTGTTCTTCATTAGAAAAGTGAATTGTTAAACTTCGTTTAACATATTAAGGTATGTCTCTCTTTTGAAAACTTATTTTGAATGAAAATCACTTTTTGAAACTATTGTTAGAAGTATAAATTTCATTCTAGGTTCTTTAATGAATAAAAACAAAAGTAATCTTTTAATATTTCTTGAACTCTAATTCATGTCTAAATGGTGGTTAAGGTGTGTGAGGGGACAAACCCACATTAAACCTAGATTGTAACAAACCCTATATATGTATATGATATTATAAATGTTTTCCTATATAAGAGATGCTTAATAATGATGGTTAAGGGTTGGTAATGATATTCTCATTGATGAATTAGGACATGGAAATCTTTCGTAAAGAAGTTAAACGTTTTCAAAACATTGATTGAAATGACTTATTCTTTCAATATGGCATAATGAACCTTAATGACAATTGATGATGTGACTACATTATAAATGAATTATGAATTGGCTTCTATGCTATGAAAACTGGTTGTTGTGTTTTGCCTAGCTACTCGAGAGGAAGGGTAGCCACTACGGATCCTAGTGTGATAATGTCTAGCCATTCGGGAGGTAGAGTGGCCACTTCCGGGTTCGCTACAAGGGGTGTGATTATGCCTAGCTATTCCGGTGTGATGCGCTGCTATAATTAGGGAACCTCAAAGGTCATCCCTTCGTTATGATTGATTTCTGGGTGGCAAGTGTGATATTCCTATCTTTTAATGGAATTGTTGTTAATAATCATGATCAACTTAAATGGCTTATTTGGAGGTTGGAACTTGACAAGGACTTTATAACATGTTTTTGATAATTGTCTTTCATTGAGATAAACAAGCTGAATAACTATTTCCATATTGTGTCACACTATCCTCTAACGATTTCTTTATATGTTATTACACTTTATTTTCATATCACTTGTTGTCCTCGAGGCATTCACCGAGTACGAAGTACTCAGCATACCATTGTTGTTTTTTTTGGTATGTTAGGTAACGAAGAAAGGTGTTCGTGACATTCAGAACATTTAGGAGAACTTATTGATGCTGCTGATTTGGTGAGCCCACATGCTTGTTCGTGGGACACCCCATTTATTGATTCCATTTATTTATATTAGCTTCCGGCTGCGTCCCCATGAGTTAGACGTTTATTCCTTATTCTTAGAAGCTCCTTAGTATACATTCGAATGTTGGTAGAATAAGAGTTGTTGTTTAACTCGTTCGAGCACACTATCATGTTTTGGTTGAATTATTTAAATTATAAAGACTTCCGCTGATTTTATTCTTACATTATGACTTGTTAAAATTTATTTTATAAACTGTTAGAGGTGATTATTGAACCAGGTGGGTTCAAGTGTCATTGTGCATCTTTTAGGATCTTCCGATGTTGTTCATGACGTCGGATGCTGGTCACGTCTAGGGTAGGTTTTGGGGCGTGACACTACTGCAGTTAGAGATTCTGTGGTAGGAGTTCGAGTCTATTGGTCTTGTGTGGTTACTGATACGTAGGTAGATTTGGTGATCCTTAGTATGGTGGACTTTGATATTATCTTGGGCATGAATTGGTTATCTCCGTACCATGCGATCTTAGACTGTCATGGCAAGACAGTCATGTTAGCCATATCCGGCATTTCTCTTTTGGAGTGGAAGGGTACTCCCAGCCCTGTTCCTAAGAGGATCATTTCGTACCTTTGAGCGAAGAAGTTAGTGCACAGAGGGTGCTTAGCCTATTTGGCCCATATTCGAGATATGAGTATGGAAACTCCTTCTTTGGAGTTGGTTCCCGTTGTGAACGAATTTGCAGAGGTTTTTCCATAGGCTTGCCTGGTATGCTACCTGACCGCGATATTGATTTTTGTGTCTATTTGGAGCCAGGCACTCAACCTATTTCTATTCCACCTTACCATATGGCTCCAGCTGAGTTGAGAGAGTTGAAGGACTAGTTACATGATCTATTAAGAAAGGGGTTCATTCGTCCTAGCGTTTTCCCTTGGGGTGCTCCTGTGCTATTCATGAAGAAGAAATATGGCTCTATGCGGATGTGTATCGATTATCGGTAATTGAAAAAGGTTACTATTTAGAACAAGTATTCGATACCCCACATAGATGACTTATTTGATCAGCTTCAGAGTGCGTCGGTCTTCTCTAAGATCGACTTAAGGTCAGGGTATCATCAGTGGAAGATCCAAGCAGATGATATTCCGAAGGCAACCTTCAAGACCTTCTATGGTCATTATGAGTTTTTGGTTATATCTTTTGGGCTTACCAATGCCCCGCAGCGTTTATGGATTTGATGAATGGGATCTTTAAGCCATATTTGGATCCATTCGTGATTGTGTTCATTGATGACATCTTGGTGTATTCTCAAAGTAAGGAAGAGCATGAGAAGCACTTGAGGATCGTGCTTGGTCAATGAAAGGAAAAGAAGTTGTATGCTAAGTTTTCCAAGTGTGAGTTTTGGCTCAGGTCTGTGGCATTTCTGGGCCATGTTATGTCCAAGGACGGGATTATGGTTGATCCCAAGAAGATCGAGGCTGTTATAGATTGGGCGAGGCCTACTTCAGTTACTGAGATTTATATTTTCGTGGGCCTTGCGAGCTATTATCGTCGGTTTGTGAAAGGGTTTTCATCGATTGCTTCGCATTTGACTCGGTTGACTCAGAAAAATGTTCCTTTTCAGTGGTCCGACAAGTGTGAAGAGCGCTTCCAAAAAGCTCAAGGCCTTGTTGACTTCAGCCCCGATTCTGCCATTACCCGTGGAGAGTAAGGACTTTACTGTATATTGTGATGCTTCTCGCATTAGTTAAGGATGTGTGTTGATGCAAGAAGCTAAGGTAATCGCATATGCTTTGAGGCAGTTGAAGACTCATGAGAAGGACTACCCCACTCATGATTTGGAGTTGGCGGCGATAGTCTTTGCGTTTAAGATTTGGAGGCATTATTTGTATAGGGTTCATTGTGAGGTGTTTTCCAATCACCGTCGTCTTCATCATGTGTTCAATCAGAGAGATCTCAATTCGACGCAGTATAGATGGATGGAGTTGCTTAAGGATTATGATATCACCATTCTTAATCATCCAGGCAAGGCTAATGTGGTAGCTGATGCGTTGAGCTGAAAGGCGGTGAGTATGGGTAGTTTAGCTCGTTTGGTTGTTAGTGTCCTTTAGCCATGGAGATTCAGACTTTGGCTAATAGTTTTGTGAGATTGGATATTTCAGAACCTAGAAAGGTTCTGGCTTGTGTTGAGGTGAGGTCGTCTCTTTTGGAGCAGATTAAGGCATATTAATTCGATAATGTGAAGTTGTGTAAGATTCAGGATAAGGTATTGAGTGGTGAGGCCAAGAAGGCCATGCTTGATAGTGAGGGTGTTTTGAGGATTAAGGGGCACATTTGCATTCCTCGTGTAGGAGGATTGATTCATTTGATATTGGAGGAGGCTCATAGTTCTAGATATTCTATTCATCCGGGTGCTACAAAGATGTATCTTGATTTGAGGCAGCATTATTGGTGGGGTAGAATGAAGAGGGACATTGCGGATTTTGTTTCTCAGTGTTTGAATTTCCATCAAGTTAAGTATAAGCACCAGAGACCAGGTAGTGTGCTTAAGAGGATGCCCATTATCGAGTGGAAGTGAGAGAGGATAGCTATGGATTTTGTGGTTGGTCTTCCCTAGGCCTTTGGCAAGTTTGATTCGATTTGGGTTATTGTGGATAGGTTGACTAAGTTTGCGCACTTCATTCTGGTTCAGATAACTTACAATTCAGAGAAGTTGGGGTCACGACCCAACCAGAGGGCCATGACGGGCATCCGGAGCTAACACACCGAGCACCTCTAAACATACATCTCATAATCATTTCTGGGTGGACCATAAAGATAGCTCATGGATATCATAATATGTAAGGACTTATATCACAACATAATGGTATATCTATATATAATCTTCAACCATTATGCCCATCGTCACCAGCCGACAAGGCTACTAAAATATTATACAACAATATGGGACGTCTAGCTACGTACATCTATCTACGAGCCTCTATATGGAATACAGGAATTCATAAGGATGGGACAGGACTCCGCCATGTCCATGTATATACATAAAAGACTAATACCAATAAACTGCAGCTCCGAGGCAATGGAGCGCTCCTGAGATTCCGCTGATGAAGCTCCTATAGGTCAGATCCGTCTACCTGTCTACCTGCGGGCATGAACAAAGAGTCCACAAGAAAGGACGTCAGTACGAATAATGTACTGAGTATGTAAGGATGAAAAGTAACATGATAAAAGCACGAAGAATAACGTAAGATAAATGAACCACTTATACCTTATGATACCTTTTAAGACATTCATCATGCTTACTTAACCTTTTTCTAGATGGAACATTTCATATATCCACATACATACCTATACAATATCGGTACCTGGCCATAGTAAGACTCGACAATATCTGTACCTTGTCCCTTCAGGACTCGGTTATATCTGTACCCGACCCTTTCGGTACTTGATCATATCTGTACCCGGCCCTATTAGGACTCTGTCATATCTATACCCGGCTCTTTGGGGACTCGATCATATCTGTACCCGGCCATTTCGGGACTCGGTCATATCTGTACCCGGCCCTTTCGGGACTCGGTCATATCTGTACCCGGCCCTTTCGGGACTCGATCATATCTAAACCCGGCCCTTTCGGGACTCGATCATATTTGACTATATATATACATATATAAGAGTACATAAATAAAAGAACATTATCATCATCATTATTATTATCACCATATCTTTCTTTAAAGGATCAACTATCGGAAGATGAGATCAATAGTGTCATGAGAGTATCAAGAACGATGAACTTGGATAGCATTGGAAATGGAATTATCATCATCACTATATCTCCCCTCGAAGGAACAATTATCATAAGGTGAGATCAATAACAATGAATATAATCAAGGAAATCATGAAATAAACTCAATAATCTCATAATAGCATCAAATTCATAAGCTTTGGAATCTCTAGAATGGAATCATCATCATCATCATCATAGAACATGCTTATCTTTAGCATCATAAGAAAATCTAAAAATCATGAACTTCTAGCTTTTGGGAATAAGGATGTTATGGAAAACATGTATGGGTTCATAAAAAAAGAATCATGCCTTTTAAAAAAAGGGACTAGCCTTAACATACCTTTTTGGTCTCCTTAACTACTTAACGCTTATCCTCCCAAGCTCGTAAATCTACATTCAAGAGAATTCATATTGTTGTTAGGCTTATCGTCATATGCTTATCTTAAGCCTTCAAATTAAACACCTTTAGAATCTGCCCAAAATTCGAGCAAAGATCTCCCCGTTTATATCCCTAGCCCGAAATCACAATACCAACAACCAACACAACAACAACAACACTAACACCAACAATTCCATAAAACATCCCATGTTTATCATCATAACAATATACACTTCCTTTCTTCCCAATCAATATTCCATAAAACATTAGATACCCACACGTCCAAAATATTTATCAACATACAATAACAATATACTTTTAAGACTTGATAAACCTTCAAATCCACTCAAAATAAGCGATAGGATGAATAACATTTTATACTTCCCAATCAAGTAGAAATAAACAATCTCATCAACACACTTGTTGAACAACATTAGATACCATCTAATATGATGAAAAAAGTGGAATAATTATCCCAACAACACGGCTACAACATGTCCAAAATGATATACCTTGAACTTTAATTTAAAAAACTCAACAACTAAAACACAACACTTTTCCAAATTTTTGACAAACTTATTTTCTTAGATTTGCTTGATCCTTTCCTCTCCATACACTATTTATCACTTTTATACTTGATAAGGGTCATGTCCTTTGGTTCCAAAGTTGTCCTTCAAATCCACTCAAAATAAGCGATAGGATGAATAACATTCCAAAACTTCATACTTGAAGAAATTTATATTAGAGAGATTGTCCCATACCAACTTTCTTCAAGACCAAAAGGAGATCACCACAACATCAAGTAGAAACATGAACAATCACTTTTCATGAACTAGTTTGGTGTAATCTTGTTGAATTCTTGATTTAAGGGGTTATAAGTGTTTAAGAGAAATGTATGGATGTGTCTATAACTCTCAAGAAGTGTAAATGATGAAAAAGTGGAATAATAGGGTATTTATACCCCTTGAGAGTTGGTTCCACCGACTTTCCAAGTGGGGCCCGCGGGGAGCCATTTGGCAGCTTGGAGGCTTATCTTGAAATGCCCATAACTCCCTACTCCGATGTCGTTATGAAATGTTTGTTGCATTGGAAACTAGACTTCCTGAACTTCAATTTAGGCTTTTGTTTCACTTCAAAACTCCTGATATACTAGGAGATATACCCTTCTAAAGTTTACCCAAAATTTCTGTCAACTTTTTTCAAATTTTCGACAAACTTATTTTCTTCGATTTGCTTGATCCCAAAATCTGTTGAAACTCTCCATACATGATATTTAGCATTAATTATACTTGATAAGGGTCATGTCCTTTGGTTCCAAAGTTGTCCTTCCTGGGTACGACTTATGAGATCGTAATTCATCCTCTACTTCATTGTTACGTACTTCCCATAGCTTGTACCTTTCAAAACATTATGGGATGTCTCTGATACTCCATTAATATGATGAAATACGTGGAGTACTCATGCTCTGAAAGTGCAAGATGTAACATCCTTCCCCCATTAAAAGCATTCGTCCTCGAATTTGTAGCTTGCGAGCTTACGATGCTATCATTAATTTCTTGAAATGGTTTTCCTCCTTTTTCAAATTTGTCTCATAATATACTTGCATTTAGTCCATTCTCATTTTTCTTTAGTGCATTCTTGATACATTGGTTCATCTTGATTTTTTTTGGCTCCTTCAAGCCAGTACATTTCCCTCTTCTGAAGTTGGGAATATTGTAGTTCATCTTAGAAATGAATTTGTTCTTCCCCCCTTTAAAGGATGTTCTTATATACCAATAACGTTCAAGTGCTAACCGTCTTTGATAGTCATCTGGCCGACCTTGGTGATCCTTCAACTCCTCTATTCCATATAATGCCGGATTTCTTTTCATTGCATGATTTAACTTATTTCCTTTTTGCTAGTTGAGTTCTTGTATCAAATTGAAATGCTTATACATATCGGATTCAATTCAGATGTCTTCTTTATTGTCTTTTCATTTCTACCTTTCATGACTAGTAATCCTCTAGGCTAATGAATTACTAGAGGCATCGAAATTAATTAGGTCCCTTATGGAGTGTCCGACTATACCACACTCCTTTAGCCCTAGTCTTTCTCCACGACTATCTTCTTAATACCTTTGAAATTCTCCTTACTCTAGGTTCCCAATTCCAATTTATGTCTATACTATACTATTAAAAGTTGGTATTCCACACCATCCACTCCCACGACTCGTCCTTTCATTAGCTTAGCTCATTTTGTCTCATAATTCTTCTTAACTACTTATTTGTATCACATCTATGCATTGTAGTCCTTTTAGTGTTTTGTTGGTTCTTGTTCTTATCATGAAATCCTCACAAAGTACACCCTTTCCTTTTCTTCTTTCGTCGAGTCTTCATCTTCCTTTATGATACTACAACTTGTACGTACACACACACACACACACACACACACACATATATATATATATAATTTTCTCAGTTTCCTTCATGATCGCATCTTTGCATCCTTCACGCAACCATTGTCTTATAATTTCAATTTGTTTTCCTTTGGGCAAGCCTACTGACTCATTAACCTTCTTCTTCCTTTAGTCCTCATAGTTTCTTTTGTTTTCCTTTACTCGTAAAATGCTTGTTTCCATTAGTCATCCTTTACTCTTAGATTAGGAAACTTTGGAGTATTTCGCTATGAGTGCGAATCTTTTTTTACGCTGAAAATCTCTTCTTGGGGTACTTTCTTCCCTTAAATAGGCGTACCAATCATGGGTTCACATCTATCCTCCTGGTTAAATATCATGAGTTTAAAATTTCCTCGTCGCTCTCATAGGACCTATTTATTTCTTCTCAAGGATGCACCTTTGTTCATTATTTACAACCTTCTTGGTTCTAGTTATGAAGACGTATAGGTTGGTTCCGGGGTGTTTGCGTTCACCCTTTGTCATGTACAACATTACTCTATCTCCCGTTGATTTATTTAAATTTGATCCTATCGTCTGCTTTCCTGCTTTCATCCTAACCTTTTCCTCAAATATCTATTACCTGACCCTCAATGGGCATACGTTTTCCTTGTCCAAGTTTCTCTCCCCTTCATGATATCATAACCTTCTTTTTCCTAATACTCGTGCTTACATATTTGGTCGCGTTACCACTATCTGACTTTAATTCCCGAGAAAACCCAATCCTAATTCTCTCAGTAGCACTTACTACCTCAATTTTGACATATAGCATAATCAGTACTTTCAATATGTCGTAAAATCAATTATAAGGGTATTCATAATACTCGATGTAGCCACTCGTGACTTATCTTTTTATCGCTTTTCAACACCTTTTCTTGTGAGATATCCCATTGCCATTTGATTTTGTCTTGAACCCACGGATTATTATGCCTCCCCTCTTTTGAACAACTAGCCAGACTCATACCTCGCGATCATTTCTAAATTCTAATTGTAAAACTCATATGCTCCAAATTTCCCTCGACTATTCTGGTTTCTCATATTCTTTTTCGTATGTCTAAATCTGTAGGTCTTTCTAGCATATCTTTCTATGTCCTAACTGTGAATCCCGGTGATATAACTTTACTTGAAAATCTTTACTCATACTTGTACCCCGTCTCTTTGTCTAAAATAATCAACCTTGTATCCTTTACTTTCCTGTAGCAACCGAATCGATCCTTGCGATATTTTATCTTCACTTGTACACCTACTCTCTTCTCTCCTTACACATAAACTGACATCGTACCTAATTTCTCTATCGTCAAATGACCTTCACAACACCTATCTGAAAAAAAAATTGAGGTGAATCCCTCTTATAAGGATTAGCTAGAAATACACCACACATTCCTAAGGTTGATACAATCTCTACTTCCTCATCAGCCAAGCAACATCACATTTAAAAGTTATATAAGCAATCCAGAAGACAATCATAATTGCAATCCAACTTACCTAACCATTTCTCATTCTTGAGTTCAAGGTCGTAATTAATACCCGAAGTAACTTGGCCATAATGATTCTCAGAATAATACCAACTATCAAATACTCAGAATCCCCTTGAAGTCGAATGACTGGGGACTTCTAAATCCCAATGTAAACCCACATCATAGAGGAAAGTCTGATAAAACAAGTCTGTGTGCCTATAATCAACCAGTCCTGATCTTATATATATGTATAAACTTCTAGAGTAAAACTTTCCCCTACTCGTTAACTTCTTTTCCCATGTCAATATCTTTTCGTTATCTCATACTGACCAATCTGTAAATCATAATACTGCATTTAAATTTTTAGTGTCAACTTTCCCTATATCTTCAATAAATCTCAATTCTCCGAAATCTCGAATGCACTCATTCCAACTCCTTTAATTACTAATCATTTTTCCCCTCCAGGGTTCTTCCCTTAAATTAAATTAAAATCATTCTAAAACTTCTCTTTGAAAGCGTCTCATAATTTTTCATTCAATCATAACTTACCAAACATCCAATGGTCACATTTTCCCTTCATTCTTTCTCTATAGCATAGACATTCAAACAATTCGATTTGTAAAAATTTCGGCAGAATTTCCTCTATACTTCTTACTGCCGCATTCCTGCACACAGCCCAGAAAACACATCCAATGCCTCATAGGGTGATCACAATTACCCGTAACATCTAGCTCAAATTCTTATATCAAAGTCTATCAATATCAATAAGGCAAGAAACATACCTTTCGGAGTAAAAACTTCAATTCTCATAAATTACTTCGTAGCGGCATAACCAACTGCTTATCCAGAATCAAAACATTTGGGATTAGAATCAAGGACATCATATCCTATAATTTATCTCTACAGCATAACCTAAGATGAGAAGGAAGGTCAATGGTTCCTAAATGCCCTGCAGCCTCTTGTTTGGAAGTATGGCACGCTTCAAACCCATAAACAAGACTCTACTGGACATGGCTCGTAGACATACCCTAGGACGAACTGCTCTGATACCACTTTTGTCACGATCCAACCGGAGGGCCATATCGGACACCCGGAGCTAACACATCGAGCACCTCTAAACATACATCTCATAATCATTTCTGGGTGGACCATAAAGATAGCTCATGGATATCATAATCTATAAGGAGTTATATCACAACATAAAAGCACATCTACATATAATTTTCAACCATTATGCCCGTCGTCACCAGCCGACAAGGCTACTAAAATGTTATACAACAATATGGGATGTCTAGGTACGTACATCTATCTACGAGCCTCTATATGGAATACAGGAATTCATAAGGATGGGATAGGACTCCGCCATGTCCAAGTATATACATAAAAGAGTAATACCAATAAACTGTAGCTCCGAAGCAAATGGAGCGCTCCTGAGATTCCGCTGATGAAGCTCCTATGGGTCAGATCCGTCTACCTGTCTATCTGCGTGCATGAACACAGCGTCCACAAGAAAGGACGTAAGTACGAATAGTGTACTAAGTATGTAAGATATGAATAGTAACATGATAAAAGCATGAAGAATAACGTAAGTTAAAGGAACCGCCTATACCTCATGATACCTTTTAAGACATTCATCATGCTTACTTAACCTTTTTCTATATGGAACATTTCATATATCCACATACATACCTATACAATATCGGTAACCGGCCACAGTAGGACTCGGTAATATCTGTACCCAGCCCCTTTGAGACTCGGTTATATATGTACCGGCCCTTTCAAGACTCGATCATAACTGTACCCGGCCCTTTCGAGACTCGATCATATATGTACCCGGCCCTTTTGGGAGACGGTCTTATCTATACCCGGTCCTTTCGGCACTCAGTCATATCTGTACCCAGCCCTTTCGGGACTCTATCATATCTGTACCCGACCCTTTCGGGACTCGGTTATATCTGTACCCTGTCTTTTCGGGACTCGATTATAGCTGTACCCAGTCCTTTGGGGACTTAGTCAGATAAACTATATATATACATACATAAGGGAACATAAATAAAAGCACATCATCATCATCATTATCATTATCACCGTATCTTTCTTTAGAGGATCAACTATCGTAAGATGAGATCAATAGTGTCAAGAGAGTATCAAGAAAGATGAACTTGGATAGCATTGAAAATGGAATTATCATCATCACTATATCTCACCACGAAGGAACAATTATCATAAGGTGAGCTCAATAACAATGAATATAATCAAGGAAATCATGAAATAAACTCAATAATCTCATAATAGCATCAAATCAATAAGCTTTGGAATCTCTAGAATGGAATCATCATCATCATCATCATAGAACAAGCTTATCTTTAGCATCATAAGAAACTCTAAGAATCATGAACTTATAGCTTTTGGGAATAAGGATGTTATGGAAAATAAGTATGGGTTCATAAGAAAAGAATCATACCTTTAGAAAGAAAGGGACTAGCCTTAACATACCTTTTTGGTCTCCTTAACTACTTAACGCTTATCCTTCCAATCTCATAAATCTACATTCAAGAGAATTCATATTGTTGTTAGGCTTATCGTCATATGCTTATCGTAAGCCTTCAAATTAAACACCTTTAGAATCTGTCGAAATTCGGGCAGCATATCCCCTATTTATATCCCTAGCCCGAATTCACAATACTAACAACCAACACAACAACAACAACACTAACACTAACAGTATCATCATCAATACCAAAATATTCTATAAAACATCCCACACGATGTTTATCAACATACAATAATAATATACACTTCCTTTCTTCCCAATCAAGGAGCATAATCTCATCAACGCATCAACAACATTAGATACCATCCATATACATGGAAATTATCCCAACAACACGGCTACAACATGTCCAAAATAGTCCATAAACTCAACAACTACAACACAACACTTTAGGATCTTTCCTCCATAACTATTTTCACGTTTAAGACTTGCTAAACCTTCAAATCCACTCAATATAAGAGATAGGATGAATAAAATTCCTTATACTTGAAGAACTTTAGCCACACCAACTTTCTTCAAGACCAAACTCACCACAACATCAAGTAGAAACATGAACAATCACTTTTCATGAACTAGTTTGGTGTAATCTTGTTGAATTCTTGATTTAAGGGGTTATAAGTGTTTAAGAGAAGTGTATGGATGTCTAAAACTCACAAGAAGTGTAAATGATGAAAAAAGTGGAATAATAGGGTATTTATACCCCTTGAGAGTCGGTTCCACCGGCTTCCCAAGTGGGGCCCGCGGGGAGCCACTTGGCAGCTTGGAGGCTTATCTTGAAATGCCCATAACTCCCTATTCTGATGTCGTTTTGATGAACGGTTTGTTGCGTTTGAAACTATACTTCTTGAAATTTAATTTAGGCTTTTGTTTTAGTTCAAAACTCATGATACACTAGGAGATATACCCCTCTAAAGTTGACCCAAAATTTCTGTCCAAAATTCTGCCAACTCTTTCCAAATTTTCGACAAACTTATTTTCTTAGATTTGCTTGATCCCGGAATCTTCTGAAACTCTCCATACATGGTATTTATCATTAATTATACTTGATAAGGGTCATGTCCTTTGGTTCCAAAGTTGTCCTTCCCGGTTACGACTTACGAGATCATAATTCATCCTCTACTTCATTATTACGTACTTTCCATAGCTTATACATTCCAAACCTTCATGGGACGTCTCCAATACTCCATTAATACGGTGAAATACATGGCGTGCTTATGCTCTAAAAGTGTGAGCTGTAACAGTTGGCATGGATCTATATTAGAGAGATTGTCTGATTGCATGGAGTGCCCATTTCAATTATTTCAGACAGAGGCACTCAGTTTCCTAGTTCTGGAGGACTTTGCAAAAGGAGATGGGTACTCAGTTGGATCTTAGCACCGCGTTTGACCCGCAGACCGATGGTTAGTCCGAGAAGACTATTCAGGTGCTTGAGGGCATGTTGAGAGCTTGTGTTATCAACTTTGGTGGTCATTGGGACCATTTCTTACCATTGGCAGAGTTTGTATACAACAATAGTTATCACTCGAGTATTGACATAGCACCGTTCGAGGCTTTGTACAGTAGGAGATGTCGTTCTCCGATTGGGTGGTTTGTTATTTTTGAGGTGAGACCTTGGGGTGCAGATCTATTTAAAGAGTCCTTGGACAAATTGAAGTTGATTCAAGAAAAGCTCTTGGCATCTCAAAGTAGGAAAAATGAGTATATGGACCGGAAGGTTCGTGATTTAGATTTTATGGTTAGTGAGCCGATTCTGTTGAAGGTTTCACCCATGAAGGGTGTGATGCGATTTGGGAAGAAGGGAAAGTTGAGCTCGAGGTTTATTGGTCTTTTTGAGATTCCCTGTCGGGTTGGTGAGGTGGCTTATGAGTTAGCTTTGCCACCAGGCTTGTTAGGTGTTCATTCGGTATTCCACGTTTTCATGTTGAAGAATTACCATTCAGAATCTGTCCTTTGAAGAAGAACCGATAGCGATCTTGGATAGGCAGGTGAGAAAGTTGAGGTCAAAGGAGATAGCTTCAGTTAAGGTGCAATGGAAGCACCGTCTAGTTGAGGAGGCTACTTGGGAGACCGAGGCCGATATGTGTGAGAGATGTCCCCAGCTTTTCACCGACTCAGGTACCTTTACTTCTTCTTCGTCCGAGGACAAACGGATGTTTAATTGGAATCTGATGTAACGACTGTTTGGTCGTTATGCGTATTTTGATCATTTTACCCCTGTTGACCCTTCCTTATCCCGTTAGAGTTCTTTTGACCCACGGGAATAAGCGACTTTATTTCCGAGGTCATCGGGCGAGTTTTGCTAGGATTTGAGGAAATTAGAACCTTAAAGTGAAAAATGTTTGACCAACAGTTGACTTTTGGTTAAACAAATCTTCTTTAGAATTTCGTCGATTTCATGAGGTCTGAAGGGTCGATTATGACTTTGTAGGGGTGCTTGGTTTGGTTCCCGAGTCGAGAGGGTTTGTACCCTTGGTTGGAAACGTGATTTTGGCCGTTTAGGGGCGAGTCATGGTGACCTCCGTTGGGAATTCCAAGGGCACGGTTGAGTTCATGGCGCGTTTTTACATGTGTCTGCATGTTTGATTGTATCCGGGAGGTCTCGGATGGATGTCGGGATTTGGGTAGAACTTGGTGAAAACCAGATTTTTCTGGTTTTCTGATATCCCGATTCTGCGGGCAAGTGTCCGCCTCTACGAGTCCGCCCATGCGGGACTTGGCCCGTAGATGTGAGATTATGAGGTTTCAAGTGACTCCGCTTATGTAGCTCTTTTAATCGCGTACTGAATTAGAAGCTATAATTTCCCAATTTCGAACCATTCTTTCCATTTTCAAATTCTAAACCTAGAGATTGTTTGTGTTGGCAATTCGCAGAGCTTTGGGGTAAAGTCTTCCTTGGGTAAGTTCCTATTTCTTTCTTTGTGATTTACTTATGTTTAAGAATGGAATCCATGGTAGTTTTAATGAGCTCTTTGGGGAAGATGGGTCATGAACCCTAGGATGATGATTATTAATAAGAAATGATATGTTTTGATGACATGACAAATCCTAAGGAACCAGATACAATTAGGTTCATCTGTCTGAACTTAGTTAACCTTATGATATCTCATATGCTGATTGTCTAACATGCTCCTTGAAGGATCAGATGCTTGCAGGAATTGCTCATATATGAGAGACCAGAGATGTTGAGTTCAGAAGGACTAGATAGGATCAGGTCTCCAGCCTGCTAAGCCAACAATGCAGCTGTAGAGCTACTGAAAGTGTATCCAGTACATACAACGTATTCGAAGAACAAATAAGGAACTAGGCTCCTCCAGATAAAGGTTCTGGTCACTTAAGCTGAAAGTCCAAATCCATAACTGTAAAGTGAGCAGCTGAAAAGTACAATGCACCTGTACAGCAGCACCTCATCAAGGCCGACTGATTAACGGTCCAGATTTCATGAGTGGTCATCTCTACTCTCTCTCTCTCTCTCTCTCCTTGCATATAAAGACATCATCTTCCAAGAGAAGACTCATTCTTGCACAATTCAAAAATTGCTCCATCTAAAGTACAAGTCTCCACCTTTCAAGGTGTTCCTCAAGAACAAAGCCACAACAACCCGGAGGACTACGTCCAGAACTGAAGATCTTTTAGGTCCTTAGGTTGTTGAGTCTTTGTTCTTTTGTGCTTAAACTGTAAACCTACTCTTCCGTGAAAAGAAGTTGTTTGTAGGTGTCCAAAATTCTCAAGGTTGCTTCCATAAGTTCTTGAGTAGTACACGAGGCTAGAGTTAGCTTAGTTGTATTAGTGTATGGCTAGAGTTAGTCACTGTGGTGAATTCTCAAAGGGTGCCTTTGAGTGGTACACTAGGCTGGGGTAAGTCTAGGTGTATTAGTGTGCTTGGCTAGGGGTAGTCAAGAGTGAGGGTTGCATAAGCGTTATTGTAAGGGTGAGGGATTATGGGAGTTAATTCCTAGCTTGCAATAGAGTTGTAACCTGAGTTGCTTGGTTAGTGGAGTTGAAATCCTATAGGGGTAGGTCGTGATTTTTAATCCCCTGAGCAAGGAGTTTTCCACGTAAAAATCTTTTGTTGATTCTCGTACTGCACTACATAATGGAACTGGTACATAACCAGGTCCCTCATATACTGTTTGGTGGACGCATAGCCTGCATCAATTGGTATCAGAGCGGGTTCTTTCTAAAAATTTAACACCTAGAGAGGAACTTCATCATGGCTAGTTCACCAAGCCTAGAGAAAGAAGAATCTATCACAAGACCACTAAGATCCAATAGAGAATGTCATGTATGGTGGAAGGGGAGAATGCATAACTTTTCATGGCTGAGGATCTAAGCTGTAGGACATCATTTGTGATGGACCTTATGTTCATATGAAAAGTTTTGGGGGTGGATCTGGGACTGGTCAAAAGATTGAGAAGAAGCCAAGAGTTGATCGACCCAGTTTTCGGAAAAGGAAGAAGGCTGAAGTGAGAGGAGGCAGTCAAAAATTACTTTAATAATGTTTACTTGGATAGTGACTGCTCAAGGCATATAACTGAAAGAGTGGATGATTTCCACTCACTCAAGTCCTACCAAGGAAAGAGTGTGTCGTGTGGAAATCGAAAGAAAGGTCACATTTTTTATCGTGGCAAAAATTGGTAAGACATCCTCCCGAGAACTGAAAATGTGGCACAGAAGAGCTTGGTCCTTACAATAATAGAAGAAGCAGCAGAATCTCCAGAAGGTACAGAGGAACCTGATCCTTCTATCACTCTACCTGCTGAAAGCTGATTCTGCAAGACAGTGGACCAGGTAGCTGACATCTTCACCAAGGCACTAAGTAGGAAGCAATCTATAAGAGATGGGTTTGATCGAGCTCAACTTGTTACCCATCCTCAAACTTCTTCAGGCTTAGCTATGTTAAGAGGAAAGGTACAAGGCTAAAAGGTGTTTTTTAGAAGCATCTAACTCACTCTTGTACCGTTACAGGTACACACATGTGGCACGGTCAGGACAGCGCAAGCATAAGTGACGTTGCACATCTCAGAGCTCTTACCTCGTCTTCAAAATTGTCAAGGGACTTGGTGTCCATGACTCAGGTTAGTAGTCTCTTCAGTGCTTAATATGTCTAGAACGGTCTAGAATGCCATGTCATTAAGACTCTTCTGCTTTCTTTTCCGATTTGAGCCCTTTAAATGCCTGTCCATCCTAAACCTCTTTATGCCTTAAACGAAAGCCATTCCTGTTCAGATCTTGCCTAAAAAAAAATTACTATATCTGAAATCTGAATCGTCCTTCCTCACTCGCCAGAATCTAAACCCCACCATATCACTATCAGATCCCAAAGATAGTCGGACTCTGGTAAGTCCCACTTCCATCGACTATTTTGAACATATAAAGGACTCTATGAGCCTTGTGTAGACCTTCTCCTTGATGACTCTAAATGAGGGGGTGCGAAACAAATCTAATATCATGGAAAGTGAAACTGAAATTGTTAAGGGATTTGAATAGGCCTTGAAGGCAAAAGAAAGCAATGAAGGAACTCGGAAGGATCTGATGACGAAACAGATAAAGGGGAAGGAACCTATTAGGGAAGAAATGGATGCAATCTGCAAGGCATGCAATCCATTGGAAGAAAGGTATCTGTCATAAGTAATCCTTGTGGTAGTGAAGAAGAGACATCATGCACATCTGCTCCTTACGAATCACAACGATCCTAACATGACAGACAAGGATGGAAACACCTTTCCATATACTGTGATAGATACCAAGATGTGCCACCTTATGGATCCTAATGTTTACTAGTATAGCCACGCTAAAATCCGATGTACTAGCCGTCCAGCTCATTACCATGTACTGGTTGATGAGAACGAATCTGGCGTAGCTACAAACTGGCTATGCTATATATGCAAGGTGTACACGTTCGGTCTCCATGAATCCACCAGCCTATTATGCATATTTGGTTGCCCACTGTGCACGATATTACATTGAGGATGATGTGGAAATAATGGAAAAATGAAAATGCTTAAGAAGGCAAAGGGACCAGGTATCAGTGGTGCTACAAAGGAAGCTGACTCTTAGCTAAAGACTGAAAATCTTTGTCTAGACCCACTAATCCTTAGTTCTTGAGCCCCTCCTAGTCCCCCTGAATATCTGACCCTTTGTATTCCATCGCTTAGTGACTATGGCACTCATGGCAGTTTAAGCATCATATTTTGCACCGACTAAGACTACTATGTTTTTGACATGCTTAATCTAATCTGGGCAATTACTCTGATTTGTGAAATGATCTTAATACTTATTGTTACTATTCTTGCTTATGTTGTGTTGCCCGAGTGGCCATGAGTTAATGCTACATAACTTCTTTTTTGGCTTATGCTACTTTCAATGGTTCCAAAAGGGGGAAGAAAACAAGGGGGGCGGGGGGGGGAAGGGAGGAAGAATGATGTGAGAGAGACAGTTTGTCATCATCAAAAAGGGGGGAAATGACTATATGTATGTTTTGATAATTGTCAAACCTGGTGAAACCAGAGAGAGCGAGAAACCCGATCCTCAATATGGCTTCTCCATACATCTCAAAGTCTTAAGAATATAATCGATATATTTAAGAGAGACATGTGCGAAAGATAACCGTAAAAAAGGGGAAAAGGACTGCAAGCTGGCAAGCGAAAGACCGGTCCACAGGGGGAACAAGTGGGAATCTGGTTCTCAAGGGGAACTTTGTCAATGAGTTTATCATCATCAAAAAGGGTAAAATTGATATGTCATGACATGTTTTGATTATTTGACAAACCTTATGACATGTTTTGATGATTTGACAAACCTTACTCAAAGAACCAAAATACTACTATGCATTTCGAAGTCTGAGTCTCAGGGGGAACAAATGAGGTATCTGGGTAAGGGATCTGCTCCTTAGGGGGAATACAAAGGATTTCGCTTTTTCATCATCAAAAAGGGGGAAATTGATAAGAAATGGTATGTTTTAATGACATGACAAACGCTAAAGAACCAGATACAATTAGGTTCATATGTCTAAACTTAGTTAACCTTATGATATCTCATATGTTGCTTGTCTAACATGTTTCTTAAAGGATCAGATGCCTGCAGGAATTGCTCATACATAAGAGACCAGTGATGTTGATTCAGAAAGACCAGATGGGATCAGGTCTCCAGCCTGCTCAGCCAACAATGCAGTTGTAGAGCTACTACAGTGTATCCAGTACTTATAACGTGTTCAAAGAACATATGAGGAACTAGGTTCCTCCAGATAAAGGTTCTGGTCACTTAAGCTGAAAGTCCAAATCCAAAGCTGTAAAGTGAGTGGCTTAAAAGTACAATGCAGCTGTACAGCAGTACCTCATCAAGGCCAACTGATTAACGGTCCAGATTTCATGAGTGGTAATCTCTACTCTCTCTCTCTCTCTCTCTCTCCGTGTATATAAATACATCATCTTCCAAGAGAAGGCTCATTCTTGCACAATCCAAAAATTGCTCCATCCAAAGTGCAAGTCTCCACTTTTCAAGGTGTTCTTCAAGAACAAAGCCACAACAACCTGAAGGACCACATCCAAAACTGAATATATTTTAGGTCCTTAGGTTGTTGAGTCTTTGTTCTTTTGTGCTTAAACTGTAAACCTACTCTTCCGTGAAAAGAAGCTATTGTAGGTGTCCAAAATTCTCAAGGTTGCTTCCATAAGCTCTTGAGTGGTACACTAGGCTAGAGTTAGCTTAGTTGTATTAGTGTGTGGCTAAAGTTACTCACTGTGGTGAATTCTCAAAGGCTACCTTTGAGTGGTACACTAGGCTGGGGTAAGTCTAGGTGTATTAGTGTGCTTGGCTAGGGGTAGTCAAGTGTGAGGGTTGCATAAGCGTTATTTTAAGGGTGAGGGATTATGTGAGTTAATTCCTAGCTCATGATAGAGTTGTAACCTGAGTTGCTCAGTTAGTGGAGTTGAAATCCTACAAGGGTAGGTCGTGATTTTTAATCCCTTGAGCAAGGAGTTTTCCACGTAAAAATCTTGTGTTGATTCTCGTACTGCATTGCATAAGGGAACTGGTACACGACTAGGTCCCTCATATAAAGTTTGGTGGTCGCATAGCCTACATTAATTATAAATCTCTTTCAATCTAATTGGATTTTATTGGAAAATTTACTGCTTTCTAACATCTAATCATTGGGTAATCAGTTCCTAGGCTTAAATCATTCTTTCATTTCAAGAATCTAAGTCATGGAAGATAAAGTTTCTTTCTAAATTGGGGGTTCTTTATTAAAGGGTGAAATTGATGTTTAATTAAGTTTAATTAGTAATTGGGGAGTGGTATTGAACTTCTTAAGCGTTGGGTAACCGATTTTTACTTGAAATTATGATTTTTCCCTTGTGGGTCCAGTTTCCTCTTTAAAAAAGGTTGTTTTCGATTCGAATAGTATTGTTGCAATATGGGTATCATTAGTCTTCGTTTCTAATCTAGATTACATTGTTGAGTTGATGTCGAATGTTCGGAAGCTCGTCGGAAGGACAAGGCTCTCGTGGAATAGTTCGTGGCACCCGCTCAGCATCGAGGTAGGTTACAGTTTACCTTTCGGTTAGACTCCAATTAGTAAAGCATATGTAGGAGTTACGTATTGACAGGAAAAGCATGTTAGGCCTTTGGGTATGGTATGGAGGTGAAATCCTATTAGGTTGGTTCTGTTGTTATTTGTGGGCTTGTCGCCTTGTTGTTATGATTGGGCTTGTCGCCTTATTTTCTATGAGGCCCCCGTGAGTGATTCCCGAGGTCGTCCTATTTGGATATTTACGGTGAGCCACTGCCAAATCTGCAACCCGAGTTTCGACTCATCTTATTATCTATCTATTGCCTTTCGAACAGTTATCCCTTTTATGCTTATGAGCCTTGCATGGCAATTCAGACTTGTAGTATTTAGTAGCTCTTGTGCTGTTATAGACTAGATTCCCTGGGGATGATGTAGTTCTTATTCTGCACTTATTCTATCATATATATGCTAAGACTGCTTAAATATTTCTATTTCCTTTATGTATGCCTAAAATAAATGTTGAACAACGGAAGGAGTCGCCTACCAGAGAGGTTAGCGTGGGTGCCCGCTCGAACCCCCGAGTTGGGTCGTGACATGAAGTTATCACGACTCATCTCAAGAAGAGGTAGAATAATTGAGAAGAAATATTGTGAATATTCTATACTCTACGCCCGAAGTAGTAGAATTTTGAACTCTACTCCTGAAGTAGTAAACTTGGAGCTCTACTCCCAAAGTAGTAAGACTTGAAATTCTACTCCTGAAGTAGTAAAACTCTGAAATCTACTCCTGCAGTAGTAGAACTCTAACTATACTCCAGAAGTAGTAGGACTCTGAAATCTACTTCCGAAGTAGTACAACTCTGAAATTTACTTCCGAAGTAGTAGATTTCTACTTTTGAAGTAGTAAATATTTTGAAATTTACTCCTGAAGTAGTAAAACCTTGAAATTTACTCTTGAAGTAGTAAAACTCTAAAATTTACTCCCGAAGTAGTAAAACTTTAAGCTTTACTCCTGAAGCAGAAAACATTAGTAAAATATCTAAGGCATTATTCTGAAGCAATGTCTTCTAGTGCTTGGGAAAAATAACGAGCTATTGATGAACGTCACATTTCAAACACATTTGGATTATCAGGTTTCATTCCCTAAAGTGAATGAAGAAATATCACTCCTGGAGAGATAAAATAAAAGGGGATATACATGTTATTTTTGTGGTATGAAATGAAGGCATTGCAACACGTACCTGTCGTACGTACAAACATCTCGAATAATTTTATTAAAGTATCATTTTAAAGCAGAAGGAAGCAGAGTAAAATGCTTTCTACTATAACCATATTGATACATTATGGTTACTTTTTGTTGATTTCCTTGAAGGAAATAAACATTAATGTATCCCTTCCTAAAAGATGTGATTACTATGTGGTTGTCGATTTGATACAAAATATTCAGATGTTAATGGCTAATCTCCTTGAAGGAGATATTTGAGATACTGAAGTTTAGAGCTTAACCTATACTCTTCGTAATTTATAGTTTAACATTGTCTTTAAATTTCCATTCGATTACTATTTTCTTTCATGACACCAGTAGTGTCTAACCAAAATTTCTTTCGTGATACCAGAAGTATCTAAAAAAATATTTGGTAGTAGGAACTAATGATTAAGGGCTCCAGAAGAGCTAATTGTTTATCTACAAGTATCATGACACCAGCAGTGTCAAAATAATATATGATTATGGTAAATAAAATTAAGGCTCTCGAAGAGCTTATATATGATAGCACCATTCATCTTAGATCATAACTATCATGGAAACAAAAATTGTAGTAAACCTGAAGTTTACTAACAATAAAAATGGTTATCTTATTGAGACTACAAATGATTGGAATATTAAATATCTCCAAGTTACTACGAGTAAGAAATGTGCTTGTGAAATGTTACCCGAGCATGATGAGATCACATACCACGATTACAATCTCATTCAATAGTAAACCAGACGTTTATTAAAATAAATAGCACTCGTCATGGTAAACTTGAAGTTTACGGGTACAGATAATTTTATGAGTTAACCAGACCATTTTGGTCTTCCTGATTTAAATCTGATGTGCTAATTGAGTATTTCGAATATATTGAAGAAATAGAAGATTCTTCAAGATTTCTTTTGTATTGCTTGATCTCATGATAAGTTGATTACATCAGCTGATATTGTGACCGAATCCCTAATTTCTGAAAAATATAAAAGGTGAATGTTGGCCCCTTCACCTGCGATGTGATGTCCTAAATAGATGCATCTATGAGACAATCACATGTACGTTTATTGTCAACTGATAGTTTGACATTTACGAAGTTGCTTGCTCAAAATAATTGAGTTGGAAGCACAATTTTCATAATATGTAATCAAGACAATTCATCTTGATAATGCTGATTTGGCAATGGATGTCTCCATAATATAGCTAAACCATTACTTATGAGAACAGAGCTTCAGATGTTGGTCTGAAATATGATATATTGCATACAACGACAATTGTATGCTTCAAACTAGATATTTCCATCTTATAACTTTTGAAATGATGTATATGATTAATGGATATACCATGATGCACACAGATGGATTTTCCAAAGAAAATAGGGATATGTGTTAGTTTTTCTAACATAAGGGGGGAGGAGGGGGGGGGGGGATAAGCGGCTAAGAAATATATTGTGAATTATCACCAGTATGATTCTCAGACAATTCAAGTCAAATGCTGGAAGCATTTGTTGACCCAATTATTTCATATTTCATCTGCAAAATGCTCCTAATACTCCTTAACGACAGAGTCTACAACATGCATAGAGCATGGTAGACCAATCGGTTCCAAATGTAATGATCCTTGAAAAAAAGGGAGGAGCAAATGATCAAAATGATCATAATAAGGAGGCAATGTGCTCTTGAAGAGCCTACAACATAATACTTCATGAAACTTTATGGGAGGTTCAGGTACCTGAAAATGATGAAGTGATGAGATCTCAATTAGTTATGTTGAATTGCGAACAGATACAAAATGATGTCTCGTCGACGATATCTATGATATAATATGGCGCGCAATATTGTATAAGATTGCAATGATCTGAGTTCTACGTCTCTTCAAGCATGTTGACGTAGAAATAATTACCAAGTGAAATGATGCATCTTGGTAAGCGATTGGACCTGTAGTCCAGACATCAGAAGATGTCACAATTTATACTGATGGAAGTTATCACAGCCTATATGTCTCACTTGATAAAATTTATATGAAAATTTCTGAAGGATTTAAAATGCCTGAAGCATATACAAATTCTTGGGAAACTTGTTTATAATCCTTAAATGGATTAAATGAATCGAGGCTGATGTACTGAAATCACCTTAATGAATATTCATTGACGAACGGTACAAATATGATCCTGTTTACCCTTATGATAATCAGAACCTTTCATATTATTATGCAAGTTGATGACTTGAATATTATTGGAGTTCTTGAAGGGTTTCCAAAAGCAGTAGATTATCTACTAAAAGAAGTTGAAATGAGAAATTAGAAATTAGATTGGTCCTGATATATCACATATTTGTACAATTGCTGCGTTTATCTATCTTATTGTAACTATAAGCATGAAAGTCTCTCTTTCTTATATAGAGATGTTGAAATCGGATGAACTGCATATTGCAAATGAAAGCCTTGACATGAATGTGTTTATCCTAATAAAAATTGTCAAGTTTTTTGGGTATACAGGGCATAATCTGATCGACATAAGAGTTCGATCTAGATATATTATCTATTCCCATGAGAGGTTAATGTCATACCAAGTTTTTCTACAACGACAGTCAAATTATACAAAGATAAGAGCTAAAGCGAGCCAGGAATTTACTTGACGTGATTCCAAAGAATATTATATGATGATGATGCAACTCTATCTAAGGAATGAAGATGCAAATGATCAACCAATTCGTCAAATTATCATTTGACAGATCTGATGACAAATGCTCTACCAACCTCAAGATATGATAAATTGGTATACAAGACGGAGTACATCATCTTCAAGAATTATGTGAAGCTTTAATAAGCTGGAGTGAAATACGCGTTGTACTATTTTTCCCTTAACCAAGGTTTTGTCCCATTTGAGTTTTCCTGATAAGGATTTTGATGAGATAACTAGCAATGCGTATTAATAGATACGTGTATTCTTTTTTCCTTCACTTGGATTTTTTCCACTGGATTTTTCCTAGTAAGGTTTTAACGAGGCACAAATCTATTAATGAACATCCAAGGGGGATTGTTATAAATATACCGTATTGTGGATGTCTATTCAAATCTGACAGTCAACTGGATAAGCTTACAATTATGCAGACAGCTTGCAAATAACTCAAACAGATAGCTTGCAAGTAGCTTCCGAAAAGCCTCACAACAGCTTTTCCTCTATAAATAGGGCAGTTCATTTGTACAACAATTAAAAGAGCAATAAAAAAAATCTCTGTCCCCCCAACTTCACTCGCTATATTTCTTATTGCCTTGTATTTTGTTATTATTTCGTAACAAAATTTCTTTTTGACAGAAAAACTATTGCCCGACTGAATGTCTCGGGTCGGATCTGGGTACGGCATCGACCCATCAATGGAGTAACGAGGAGTGAAAGTAAGGAGAAGAAGCATCGGGAATACTCTTTTACTTGTCCACGAAGATTCGTAACAAAACTCCGAAATTCATTAAAATACCCACCCAACATTTCAAAATTTCTGTCACAACTTCACGAAGAAAAAAATTTAACAAATTTCAATCAATTCATTGGTAAGCAGAATCAATTCATGGAAAGAGGAAGGGGAAGGTGGGGTTCAGTATCACGTGGAATGCTACCTCTATTAGCACTCAATACACTAACCGAATATTACAGGCTTGACAGAAAACCACCGGTTACAGCAGGACTTCTTGCTGCTAATACAATTATATACTTAAGACCCAGTTTTCTTGATCCTGTAATCCCGAGCATTAATGAAGTCTGGTTTAATCCTCATCTCATCCTTAAGGTATCAACCCATTTTCACTTCTTGCTTTTAAGCTATGTTACATGGATCATGCATTTGTTTCATGTGCCTTGTTGAATTGGGTGTGACAATTGTATGGTACTTCGTGTAAATTGTTCAAATGAAGGGTGTATTTGGTATGACGGAAAATGTCTTCCAAGAAAATAAGTGATTTTCCTACTCATTTTCTTTTTTTGTGTTTGGTACGTAAGTTGGAAAATGTAATTTTAAAAACATTTGCAAGCAAAACAAGAAGAAGTTTTTGGATTCGGAGTGCAACTCGCAGTGGTGGGAGGGTAAGGGTAGGCAGGGGTAGGGGGCGCAGGGGGTGGCGGCAGGTGGGGGTGTTTGGGGGTGCGTTGGTGTTTTTCCGTTGATTCGGAAAATGTTCTCCCTCACTTAAGGAAAACATATTCCTCCATTTTCTCCTACAGAAAACACTTTCCAAGATATTCAGCGCAACCAAACAAGGGAAAATATGAAAACATTTTCCGGAATACCAAACACACCCTAAACTAAAAAAAAAGCAAATAAACTTCATGCACCTATACTTGTATCGAGAAGTGGCATCTTTAAGGGGTTCAACCGGGTGCGTCTGCACTCATTGGATTTGACTTTGATCTGCATAAATTATAAGGAGCTCTAACAAATATATATTCATAGTAAGTTTACACCGATTGGTAAAAAGCAGGGGCGAATTTAGGTGCTAAAAGAAGGTCACATGAACCCATGGTCACCTTATTAAATTCGGTATATTATGTGGAGAAAAGGCCATAAATAGTCCCTTATTTATGGGAGTAGGTCTAAAATGGTCCCTTAACTATACACTTACCTATTTAGTCCTTTAACTATTCAAAACTTATCAAATTTGGTTTCCGTCTATTTTTTATACAAACAAACAGACAAACCCATAAACCTCCGTGAGATTAATGTTAAACCATTCTTCAAACCTGTCTCTCTCTCTCTCTCTCCCCGCTTCTTTTTCCTCGAGTGCCTCTTGTTAAAAAAAAAAAAAAAAAAAAAAAAAAAGAGCATTTTGGCATTGGTGTCGCTCTCGAGTCTCTGAAATTCGAAAAGACAAACTCAGGCACACAATTTCTGTAACCATTCTTCTCAAACACTACTAAAAAACTGGCAAAAACCGACGGACTGCGTCGGTTATTTTTGGAGCAAAAATGCGAGAAAAAATATAATTATTTTCTAAAATAAATCGATGGAGTCCGTCAGTTTTTTTTTAAAATTTTTTTTATAAAAAAACCGACCGACTCCGTCGGTTTTTAGAGCGAAAAAACAGTATAAATTAAATCAATGTAAGTATATGAACAAAGAATATCAGTGGTCTAGTGGTAAAGCCCTTTAATGCCAAGGAACATACCCGGGTTCTATTCCAAGTTCCTACATTTCATTCTTTAATTTTCAAAAAAAAAAAAAAAAAAAAAAACCCGACGGGAGTCCTTCGTTTTTTTAATTTTTTTTTTTTACAAAACCGATGGACTCCGTCGGTTACGAAAAGCGAGAGAGAACTTGAGGAAAAAAAAAAAAAAAGGTTAAAGAATGAACTTGAGGGAAAAGAAGCGGGGAGAGAGAGAGAGAGAGAGACAGGTTTGAGGAATGGTTTAACATTAATCTCACGGAGGTTTATAGGTTTGTACGCTGTTTATATAAAAAATATACGAAGACCAAATTTGATAAGTTTTTGAATAGTTAAAGGACTAAAACCGGTAAGTGTATAGTTAAGGGACCATTTTAGACCTACTCTCATAGATAAGGGACTATTTATGGCCTTTTCTCATATTATGTGTATAATTCTTAAAATATATCTAGTATTATCTTTTGGAACCTATGCTACAAAAGGCTTATTGGTGCATTTGGTTGAAAGTTAAGTTATTTACCTAGAGGTTCAAGGATCAATTCCCACTTAATGCATTTTTTTCCTCCTTTTTTAGTAGTGAACTCATCTTCTAGAAATCCTAGATTCGCCTTTGGTAAAAAGGAATGGTGGGTGTTGTGGTACTTTGTGTTCGTTGATTTAGGATGTTGGAGCCACCCTCTGGTATTGAACATGTAAACTAAACAAGTCAATGAAACTATTCATATGTTTTATGCCTAAGTTTATTTTAGTTCAGATAGAAGGATAATCATGCACCTTTTTTTTTTTTTTTTTTTTTTTTTTTTTTTTTTTTTTTTCAGTTTTGGCCTAAATTTTCCTTTCTTCTGGTGCCAAAAATCAAATTGAAGATTTTTAAAGCCCCAATTTGGTTAATGATATAGCAATGCCAACATTTTGGCGTTTTGTTTAAATTTTTCTGTTTCTTTGTTATGCATACTTTACCCATTTTATCTATTCAACAATCATCAGCGAGAGGGAGGAAGGGAGGAGGTTGAGGGAGGGAGGGAGCACAACATGAAATAGAAGGTCCTAAAAAATTGATTAGCCTTGAATTTGAACTTAAGACATCAATTCTGCCCTTACAAAGGCATCAACTGTCATCTTTTATGTAGGTAATTAATATTTGTCTTTAGCAATTGGCTGTCCAATCACAATGATGAACTTGGAATTCCATCTGTGTAGCATTTTGAGTTTTTCTTTGATAGATATATTACAAGTTTTTTCATAATAGATATCATTTTTTAACCCTACTCTTAAGGGTCGTTTGGTTGGAAACAGGTTATCCCAGGATACTGGGATTAGTTATCTCGGGATTAGTTATTCCACCCTCCCACAGGGATAAAATAACACTACAATCTTGGGATAACTAATCCCGGGATTAGTTATACCGTGATTTTATCTCAACCAAACGTGGGATTATCCCATCTCAAATATAATCTCGGGATTATTTAATGCTGATATTTTTATGTGGTTTTTTGTCTTAAACTAGTTACTTTTGCTCTAGATATCTGTCCGAGAACTTTTATGTTATTGTTTGATCTGTGCAAACAAAGATGCCTTTCAGAGTAATAATGTGTTTTTTCCGCTCATGAGTATAAATGACATGGAGAGATAAGATGGCAGGCATATTCTATCTAACCAATCTGTTCTATCATTATGTCAGAACATTTATGGCTTCTTTTGAACAACTGCATGTAGAGCAATGGCCCTTGATTTTGTTGAAGAACATGTCAATTCCTCTACACAACTGATAGTTTGTGTGTTTATGATTACATGTTTCTGCTCTCTGCTGCACATCACTTGATATATTTAATTTAATTTTGACAAGTACATCACTTGATATAGTTTTAGGGGAATGAGTGAGTCAGGTGATCAATAGTTGTACTAATATTTTCCTCTGTTGTTCCAGGATGTAGCTTGTGTTCTTTAGTGTATTAATTGTGGTACTTTCTGATGTTGTGGTCCAGAAAGGACCTTATGAGTGTTCATATTATGTTACTTTTGGACATATCATTTCAGTATTCACAGTTCTGAACTCCTTTTGCTCTCTGTAGAGATTACTTTTTTTTTTTTTTTTTCCCTGTAGTGCTAGTGAATCATATGGCCAAATGGGAACTGCTTTCCTGAGCTGCATGTTTTAGTGTTTGGAAGGTCATGTCTCAAATTATTCTGTCGTCGTCATTTGATGAATATTTTGCTTTTGCTTGTGCAGTACAAGGACCTGAAACGATTCTTCCTATCAGCATTCTACCATTTGAATGAATCTCACCTAGTGTACAATATGCTTTCACTTCTGTGGAAGGGGATTCAGTTGGAGACATCAATGGGAACTGTAGAATTTGCATCGACAGTTGCAGCCTTAGTTGCTATGTCACAGAGCATCACACTATTGCTTGCAAAGTCACTTCTGCTGTTCTTTGACTATGAGCGGCCCTACTACCAGGAATATGCTGTGGGGTTTTCTGGTGTCCTCTTTGCCATGAAAGTTATTCTCAATGCACAATCAGATGATTATACTTACGTGCATGGGCTGTTGGTACCGACTCGTTATGCTGCCTGGGCGGAATTGATTCTCATACAAATGTTCGTCCCTGGTGTCTCATTTCTTGGCCACCTTGGTGGAATACTTGCCGGCCTTCTGTTTTTGCGTTTGAAAGCATCGTATTCAGGTGCAAATCCACTGAGGACGATCATCGGAGGTCTTAGCCATGCATTGAACTGGCCTTTAAGGTTTGTGAAGTGCTTATTCCGAAGGCAACCAAGAATTGCTGGTAGAGGAACCGTTGGTGGGAGACAGACGGGAGATACATCTCAAGTGTGGAGATGCCAAACATGTACATTTGATAATTCAGGCTGGTTAAGTATTTGTGAGATGTGTGGCACAAGTCGTACTGACGATGGGCTGTCATCTCTTGATTCAATAGATGAGATTCAAGACCTATCCTTGGATGAACTGCGGCGTTGGAGACTTCAAAGATTTGGTAGACGATAAGAGAGGTTGTCTCAATAGCTTTCTCTGGAAATAGTCACATAGAAGTAGGGTTGTAGAGGTCTGAAGATGCCACATAGGACATGTTGTATAATCTCTGTGCTTATAGTCAGGGAAAGCAGTAATTATCTTACTGTTCAGGAACAACAGCCGTTTCTCCATTTAGGATGTGGAAGAGATCTAGCATACTTTAGAAGCATACAAGTCATTTACTTAACATATGTAAAGGTTGATCAGTGGCAAATTCATCAAAAGGGTGGTTCCGCTTTATGTCGACCATTGAAATTTTATGCTAATTTCCATTTTACTTCAATTGCTCTGTCACAATTTTTTGCCATTTTTTCTTCACTGTCACATCCTGCCTCCTGTATTTGACCAGTTTTATTACCCTTGACAATTGAGGTTTGTTTGGACGGTATGATTGACATATCTAAATATAACAAAGAGCATCTTCCAAAAAATTAAGTGTTGCTAACATAGGTCAAGCTTTTATAGATCTTTAGTACTTCCCATTGGCGTGAGCTTGTTAGGACATTTAGCTGAAATTCACCAATCTGTGATATTTTAGTACTTGCTATCTGTAAGAGCACATGCACTTAAAGTACACTATGAGGGATAGAGCCAAGCACAACAAAAGCAGCCCAGCAGACAGAACTCAGAAAAACCAATGCGAAAAGGAAATAGTAGGACATATATTACATCCTGGTCCAATAATCAACAGCAGAATATCGAATCAAATCACTTTTGGGCATTGTTCATCGTTTTAGTCTAACTATACCATATATATCTGTCATTAGTACACACCTTACGCATATGCAGCATGTATAGGCATTCTACGCTCAAGGAGTATCTATGTTGGATTTTGGATTATTTTGGTAAGACTTTTTGGTTTTGTTCCTTACTGAGATAAAGTAATACTCGTAGTAACGTTTAAGATTGTCTCTTAGTTGAGTTATGTCTCATATAAATTGTGAAGTAGCAGTACATCACCATAGAGTTCCTCTAAAACAAGAAAAAAGAAACACAATGAAAAAAAAAAAAAAAATGAGACAAGAGTCTTATAAAGTCTTATCAGTCCTTTGTAGTAAAAATAACATATGCAAAATATCACGCCCGTTTGGCCTTGGACATGGCATTGTCGAAGTACTCTTGATCTCAAATGCTGTCTTCCAAGATTAGTTGGACGTGAAACTACAATGATCATAACCTGTCAAATACATAGAAAAATAACGATATGTTATCTATACAACGGGTTAAAATATACTGATAGTGTAAAAATTCTTCACACAATCAGTGTATATATGTATGAAATCCAATGTTTAATGGAGTTGAGGGTCTTACTTGGATCAACAGTGACAAGCATGGCAGTGCCTCCGAAGTCACAAGTTCCTCCACCCTGTTTTCTCTTCTGCCAGTAGCTATTGAAAGCATAAGAAGCATGAGAAAGCAGAGTAGCCGGCTGGTAACACGCTCCATTGGGCTGTATAGCATCACAACCAGCCCCAGAACCACAAGCATAGTCCAATGCCTGCTGAATCAAGTCTGCTGGTACCGTTGGCTTTGCCACACACCAAACAGCATTTTCAGGTTTCTTAGGAGGATTTGGTGGTGGTGGCGTCGACGAATGATTACTATTCGGTGGTGGCTGCTTAACTGCTGGTGGCTTAGGTGAATTATGGTGTGGAGTTTTTGCAGTTGGAGATGGTGGTGGTGGAGAAGTGGAAAGTAAAGGTGGTGGCATAGTCCCCGAAGGAGTAGGAGGAGGAGGAGTGGAAAGTAAAGGTGGTGGAATAGCCCCTGAAGGAGTAGAAGGAGGAGAAGTGAATGTCGGAGAGGAGTTTTGTGGACTTGGTGGCATGGACTTTGAAGGAGTTGGAGTAGGAGTAGGAGGAGGAGGGTATATCCCGAATGGAGGAGAGTTAATTTGTGGACTAATTGGTGGTACAGCTCCTGATAGAAGCGGAGGAGGAGAAGTGTAAATCCCGTATGGAAAAGAGTTCTCTGGACTTGTCGATTCAACCTGCAGCAGTCGTAAACGCTTGTAACGTCCAAGGATAGGAGCAATGCTAGCTCTATTATCTGCATGTTTTTGGCAAAAACAAAAGGACATGATGGCGGGTTAACTGTGAGTTCACAAGTTCAACAGAAGTCAGACCCTATTTTAATTTGTATGTGCGGAAAAACGAATAAGGATAGCATTAAATATGCATTTCAGAATCTACTTTCTCAATGCAATACCTGCAACGTCTAAACTCTGTGAAATTTACTTGTATATCTATACTTACCGCATAAACCGAAGGGGCTCGAGGCTAGCAATTGAAATGTGTGTAATGCAAGAATGTAAAATTTCATAGTGCTACTTCTTGAATCCATGACGATATGTTAAAAATAATGAATATGCTCTCACTGAATCGTCAGAGAAATACAGAGAGAGCTCTGGCAGCTGCAAGCGTTCAGAATTGAGAATAAGAAGAGGGAAAGTGGGGTCCCTAAAATGTGAGGAACAGGTAAAAGTCAAAAAAACAGTAAAATTCTGATTCCAGAAAGAAGCTGTGTTACTTAACTCGCATAGTAAACTCATATGCAAATGAGGACTTTCTGCTGTTTGTCTTCTCTTTAACTAGAAACTAGAATATATGTTTTCTTGGGATGTCAGGAAACTAAGCAAAAGAAGAAAAAAGGTACAAATAGTAGTTGCTTTTGGAATCTATCTTTTACTTGCCAGCTACTCCATTTCAGACTTGTACATGCTCACATAATTAATGGTTAAGCTTTATTTCTTAAAACCCTTTTATACTTCTACAACACAATAATTCAACCTTAATAATACAAGCAGAAGTTCTTACTTTTAGTTTGATCGATCATCAAGGATTACAATCATTGTCCAACCTAAAGAACACACAAAACTTCACATAACCTATGTCACAACTGAGCTACTACAGGGTTTTGGATTTGAGGCTGCTGAATTTATTTTACATTAATTTGGAACATATATAAGACATATATATACTAGTTCTTGGGTGCGAGTGTAACCCCATCTCAATGAACGCAAAATTATAAAAAGCAAATATAAAAAGTCCTCTCAACAAATAAATTAGGTTTACCTTTTTAATTTTAAGTATAAATCCAATTAGATTCTAATATCTTCACGTTTTTGTGTATGTCTACATCAAGTTGAAGTCTCTTCGGAATGTAGAAAGAAAAACTTCATAAAGAAATTAATGACCCATTTTATTCAACTCAAACATAGATGACGTGAAATAAAAAGCCATGGACGTATATCTAATTCGATCAATTCTTTTCAGATAAGTAAATTAGCTCTTTCATAAATATTCCCGCGGTATTTAAATACATCAATAGAAATGCTGCCACAGAGAGAACGATTTCTTTATCTGTGTCTTGTACATTTTAGAAATTTGAAGTATCGGTAGACAATTTAGTATTTTGATTTTCCGATTTTACTTGAGTAACAACTCGCAAATCACATGAAACAGAAAAAGATTCACGATCCACTTATTATTATTTTTTTTAATCAAAACCACCAAACAGCTGTTTGGTAGTGATTTATTAAATTAAATTTTTCTGTACAAACAATGAAAACAGAAAAGAAAAACAAAAACCAGTCATAAAACTGGTGAAAATGGAAACTAAACATATAGTTTTCCTAAAAAAGCTTGTCTACTGCAGATCCTCTAGCCTTGACTTGATCCCATCTCAAACACCTACAAGCTCTCACCAGGTGCATGGCTCAAAAGTCTAGTGAATTAAAATTCAAGCTTCAAGGATGGACTAGAATTCTTTCAGCAGTTCTTCATGTTCAGTGAATATCTCATGCTCTATCAGTGTGCTTTGGTTGCCATTTCCTTCAGTTTTTTGAATGGAAAATATCTTTAGAAGATTTACAATAGAATGAGCATGTAAACATGCTAATACCACCAGTGTAACCCTGCCAAAAAGATTTACGTTCAAGTGTGCATTGTCAAGCCATGGATAATATATTGCAGTATTATTGATCATGTACCATCATAAGTTTGTTGCCATGTTCTTCTGTTTCCTTGACTGAAAACTATCTTTAGCAGAGTTACATCAGAATGAGCATGTGAACATGCTAATACCACCATTGTAACCCTGCCAAAAATGTTTTCATTCATGTGAATATTGCTGCTCATGGCTACTGATATACAGACTTATTGCTGCTGCATCCATCATAAGTTCCTGCTAATCACTAGGAATTTGATGATCTTTGACTTGTCTGGTTCTAACATATGGCATCTATGCCTTCTCTGTATTCAAAATTTATCTTGCTTTCCTTGGAAGTAAATTGAAACTATTAAAGTGCTGATCACCTGCAAAATAAAAAATATAGTTAGTTAAAAAAAATCTGCTAGGCCATTTCCTTCCTCAGAACATGTTCCACCCTCACTTCCTTATCCCTCCTTAATCTTGAGATGTCATTGATAATCATTGATATGCTCCATGGTACCTCCCACTGGCCTGTCAATATCATTTTCAGTGTCATAGAATCTGTTTCCAGTATTACAGGTAACAACCTGTGAGAAACACAGTATTGGAGTCCATCCTGTAGAGCTATTGCTTCAGCCACCAAACTTGATACATTTGAAACTCTTCTAGCTGATGCTTATTTTAGATCACCTAAAGCATTCCTGATACAAAAAGCCATAGAACTTGGTCCAGGATTTCCACTAGAAGCCCCATCAGAGTTGCATTTGAACCAACCTAGCAAAGGGAATTCCCATTTAACTATCTTGCTCACAAGTCTTGATATGTATACTTCAAACATCTGCATTATCTGAGGAATGCTCTTTGGTATATTATCCTACCATGGAAATCTTAATCTGCACATCTGATATATCAACACATTGATCTCATAAATCACTTTGTTGACAGGCATCTTACCACCATGTAAAACAGTGTTCCTCCACTTCCATATTTGCCATATAGTAATGATTGGTATAACTCTGAATACTACTCTGAACTTTGAAGGACAATCAGTATTCCACCACACCTGTAAGACTTGCTTAACCTGTAGAAACTGTATAGTAATGCCTACAGCAGCCTTGACATATCTCCAAACTGTTGTAGCAATATTCCTTGTAACAAACTAATGATCAACAGTATCATATTGTCTAAAGTCACAACAATAGGACCCTGCTTCAATTTCTATCCCAATTCTTCTCACCATCTCTCCAACTGGTTTTTTAAACTTCCAAAGCCTCCAGAAAAAGAAAGAAATCTTAACGTAATCCTCGCATCCATATGCTCTTAAAAACATCTGATTTGTTTGATTTCCTCTTTAGCCACTCCCATGCACTTCCTATTGCAAATTTCCCTGATGTTGTCATCATCCACTTTGGCCTTTCACCACATTGTATACATCAGCACCTACAATATCCCATACTTGATAAAAACTCCCAATCATCCCATCTGGTCCACTTGAACTATCCCCAGATAACTCAAAAACTTCCTTCTTTACATCATACAGAGTAGGCATGCAAGTAAGCTGATTGTTAGGCTCTTGAGATACTATACTAGGGATATGCTGTAAGAGTGAGAAATCTGATGGTGCACCTTCTTGAGAAAACTGATGATGATAGAATCTAACAGCCTCTTCTGCCAGTAGTGTATCACCGTCAATGCATGCACTATCATTATTTTGAATCCTCTTGACCTGTAGCCTTTTTCTCCTGCCATTCACTATGTTGTGGAAGAACCTTGTATTCCTATCACCCTCAGAAAAACAAGTCATATATGACTTCTGTCTCTAGAATTCCTCCTCATAATGAACATATTTATTCAATTCTGCTTGTGCACGTCGTAGCACCATTCTATTCATAGGAGATGGATCATAGCACCATTCTATTCATAGGAGATGGATCTTCTTCAAATAATTGTTCTTTAATTCTCACAATATCCTCCCTACCTGTTAGTTGCTTGAAAATATCACAAAAAGAGGCCTTACTCATGCAGATAAAGTAGATTTAACACTCTTCACCTTCAGTTTAAAGGTTATGAATTCATTTCCTTCAAAATCAGTATTCCAGCCTTGTTTAACCACCTCCAAGAAAGAATCATGCCCTGTCCAAAACTTCAAGAATCTGAATGACTTACTTATATGGTGAGAGATATCACCACAAGTAAGTAGTAATGGAGCATGATCAGAGCCAGATCTTGACAAATGTTCCACCTCCATGTCGAAACCATTCTTGTAGACTGTTATTTGCAAGCATCCTATCCAACCTTTTGAAAATGCAATCACTACCAGCTTTGCCATTCCACTATGTAAATAGACTCCCCTTAAATCAAATGTCAAATAGCTAACATGAATTAATGCAGAAAGCAAAGTCTTCATATTCAAAAAGAAAAATAGGTAAACCTCCAATCTTCTCATCTACATGCATGATAACATTGAAATCTCCTCCCACTAGCCAAGGTAAATCCATTTGATCAGCAAGACTATACAAACTATCCCACAGACTGATTCTTTCCAGAGAAACACACTCTGTATATACCATAGTAGTCATCAGATATTTATTCGACTCATGAAACAACAACTTTACAGTTATCGACATTTGCTCAGAATCCTGCATTACCTCTACATCTATATTGTCATTCACAAAAAACCATATTTTACCATTGCGACTGTGATGAGTATATCTCATGCCCAGCCTTCTTCTGAATCTCTGAATATGTCTAAAGTGCTGAAATGGCTCCATCAAAGCAATAATGGAAAATTTATGATGTCTGTGCAGCATCCGAACTCTATGAAATGCTTGTTATGTATTCACAGACCTGCTATTCCAAAATAAAATCTTCATCATCATTTAAAAATAGGCTTACTGGTTCTATTTGGTAATACCTTTATTGGTATAGTATCTGTTACACCTTGCTTTTTGGCCTTCTTATTTCCTTTCTGAATGGATTTTGGTGAAATGCCAGCTTCCTTCACCACTTGATTGAGGACCTGCTCTATTGAATCTTCCTCCACATTCTCCTTGAAAGATCCTTTGCCCTTAACCTGATCACCTTCTAAAGCGCCTTCAGTAACAACATTAATGTTACGAGAAATTACATCATGTAATTCCTTTAAAAGAGACTGTTTTTTTTGAGAGACTAGCTGCCTCCCTTTGTCCTTTTCCACTTGAATAACAGCTAAAGCAGTCACCTCCTCCCTTTGAGGTCGAAAAGAACCAATAGATTTTCCATTGATAGAAACCTGCAACTGCCCATCCTTCATATGAATAATAAGAGAAGAAGAAATCTCATGATGTGGACTTTCTATGGCACTATGATCCTCTTGTAGTTCCAATCCTCCTTCAATATGAGGATCATCTTCAGATAATCTAACAACACTTTCCACATTACCACATTCTTGTAAAATCTGCCTCCCCTCTTCATCTGCAGCCACTATATGAACACTCACTGGAAATACCTCTTGATCCAGCTTCTCATGTAGTACATCATCTTCATTAACCACTTCAGAACCATGACAAGCATCAAATGCAGCATGCTTATCATTCATAACCTCAATATCTAAGGTTACAATTTTACCATCAGCACATTGTTTGGATGAGATCACCTCTCCAGACTCTGCAATCTCCATTTGATGCTCTCTAATCTGCCTCCTCTCTTCATTTGCAGCCACAACATGATCACTCACTACAACTTCTACTTGATCTTGCTTCTCTTGTATAACATCACCATTCACTACTTCAAAATCATGAGAAGCACTAATTGCAGCATGCTTATCATCCATAATCATAGAAACTGTGGTTAAAACATTACCATCACCACATCGTTTGAGTGAGATCACCTCTACAGAATCTGCAACCTCTATATCTGCATGTTTCACCATATCCACCTTGTCAGATTTTAAATCACTTTGTATTGCCTCTTTTTCTATTTCCTTGCTATTTTTAACCACCTTCTTGGATGCCACACAAGGTGTAGCTGTTGTCGTTCCTTCATTCACATCATTATTGATCCCTTCTTCTGTAATATTTGCTAACACATCAAAATTATTTTGAGTTGACACTCCTTCTTTAAATACCACATTCTTCTTGTCCTTTGCAATAGCATTCTCCTTATCTTTGTTTTCATCAGAATCATCATTGCATATCCTCTTTCTCTTAGCATTATTTCTAAGGTAAGTAACAATTGTTCCACTAGACAACACCTTAGGCATATATTTCTGCACTGGATATCTTCATCCATAATGTCTTTTCTGTTTTCCTTGTTCCTGATACCGAGAAGTTGTAGCCACATTTGACCTCTCCTTCTTTTTGTTCATCTTTCTTGTCTGCAACAAGTTCAGGATGCAAGATTCTACAATCTTCTATTACATGGCCTTGCAACATGCATTCAGTACAATACTTAGGCAGGTGATCATATTGAATTTTGACTTTCACAACATTTACCTCCTTAGTTGTCTCATCTTCTATTTCCATCATCACAAACTTAGAGAGATCAGATAATAAATCCAGTTGCATAATAACTCTTGCACAGTTAGGTCTGGTTTTATTAATAGTAGCCATGTTAAGTCATATGGGTTTTCCAACTGCTGAAGCCAAAGTAAACAAAGATTCCTTAACAAAATATATTGGAAGCAGATTAGGAAAAGATATCCAAGCCATTGCTATTGAAGTCTCTTTATCAACCTTAAAATTAGAATCATAAATCAGGGGTCTCATTTGATATGTATAACCATCCTTAGACTTCAACCAATATGCACTCTTTGAAGAGATATTAATGAAATCTTCCATTAACGTACATCTTATCAAAACATGTCGATCTCTCAAGAAACCAACTTGACACTTCCCTTTCGCACCACACTACTGAGGAATAATATCCCTCAATTCTTCCAATTCTGGCCAACCATATGAAAACTTACCAACTATAGCATGTTGTAAGTTCTCTATCTGCTCCATTCTAGCCACTTCTGTGTTGTCCAATGTACCACAGGGATATCATCTACATACATTACATCCTTCATTGGAATGGGATCACAAATGAGATTGGACGTGAGAATTGTTTCCTTGGTAAGTGATAATGCATAGTTTGGAGTAGGGTTGGTGGAAATAGTCAGAGTAAGATACTGCTTATCGGGTAATTGCGGGTTAGTAAGGGGAGGGTAGAGTGCTGAGTCAGTGATAGGAAGAGGCTGACCAGCCGTCAGAGATGGCTGCCTAGTGGCCGACGTGGCCCTGATGAAAAGTAGGGTTTTTAGATTAGGGTTTGCGTGTAAATTTACGAGAGAGAAGGGAGAGTTTTGTGAATAATTCCACCAATTAAAAAATTACTTATTTGTCACACGACCCACTTATTAACTCACTAACTAAAGGATTTCTAAGAAAATGATGAAGAAGAGGGTTTACACAATTCACTGAAAAAAATAATTCAAAAATTTGCACGTGACCATAAGATTTCACCTAAACTTGAAACAAAATAACACAAACTGCAATATCATTCTCAGGATAATTTTTAGAATATACATGAAAACAAATGGACATTCAGAATATATATACAAACAAATATAATTTATCATTCATTTCTCTTACATCCTATTTATGTCATTCCTAATTATTATTATTCATTTGTTTAGACCCGCGTTCCTTTTTTTTTCATGTTTAATTCTCCTTAATGAATCTTTGAATTCAATTAAAAAAAAAAGAGCAGTCCGGTGACACTATGCTCTCGCTATGCGTGAGGTCCAGGAAAGCGCCGTACCATAAAGGTTTATTAT